>NC_091230.1:17775695-18075695 GCF_040958095.1 Procambarus clarkii
ATTGCGTCCGTTGACGAGAAACGTTTTTTTTCATATGTTTGGGCATGACGACGTAGCCCCAGACTCCACTTGTGTAGTTAAGACGTTTAGGAGTGAGCAGAGTGTAGTGGGTGATGTAGCCACCTGTGGAGCAGGTCCGGGGGAGCCCGCAAGATGGTGTGTGTGCTGCAGGAGCCGTCCCAGGCGTCTAGAGAGTCCAGGAAGATGCATTGCAGGGATAGTGGTGGTGGGGGAGACTGAGTGAGGCTGTGTCAGGTGGTGACCGCAGCCCTCTGTCGCAGCACCTCCACCACCTCCTCCAGTAGTGACCCCCACCAGGTTATACGGAGTGTCTACCCATCATCATACCCTCCACTCCACCTCTACCATCCGTCACTGTGAATATCATGTCTTGGACAATATCTGCCGCCGTCTGAACACCAGAACACACTCGAGTGAGGCAAATGGCAATCGGGTTATACTTCAAAATATCTTGCCAGGTGGACACGAGTTGCCGGTGTGTGCAAATGCCAGGTGATTTGTTAGTGCCAAATGTGATCGAGAAAACTAATATTGTAAGACAAGCTCCTCAGTGGTGGGGTTGACACTCCAGGTCACTTGGAAAATGGTCAGTGCTAAGGAGGAACATAACCCAGGTCCGGTGCACTTGACCTAACACCAGGATCAGGTCAGACGCGCCGTTGAGACGCTGAAATGTCTTGGTGTGTGAGGAGAGTGTGTTGCGAGGTGTGTTAACTTATCGACTCGCTGTGTAGCGAGGAGCATGAGCGACACCCAGCAGGACGCTGCTCCATGACCTGGGTGTCCAGGAGCATTGCTTGGGTTCAGGATGGATGCTCCATAGAGCCACAGGTAGAGTCCAGGGTGGGCATAAAAGGGGGTATGAAACGTGTGTAATGGAAGGAGCCAAGTGGTAAGGTGGTGTTGGTAGTGTGTTTGGGGCACCGCTCGAGGGGCGGCGCTGCTGCAGCTGCCTCCATCGTCCAGAGACTGGCAGAGACAGTCAGTACTTGACGCGCCTGTCAGTACAGATGTGACGGGCGTGTGACGGCCCCGTCAGACCCCGGCCAGCAGGAGGCGCACAAGAAACAGGAGTAGTATCGACAGGGAGAGCTGGAGCCACCAGGCTGGTGAGGCGAGGATGAGGAAGTGGAGTAACAGGAAGGATGCATTCTTCAGGAAGTAAGTACTCTCTTCCCGCAGGTGCTCCTTCACTCGCCGTGTTGCTCTCCCCTCCATACCAACCACTTGGGCTGGACGGCGGAGCGACGGTCTCGCTTCATGCAGGCCGGCGTTCAATCTCCGACCGTCCAAGTGGTTGGGGGGGCCATTCCTTTCCACCGTCCCATCCCAAATCTTTATCCTGACCCTTTTCCCAGTGCTATATAGTCGTAATGGCCTGGCGTTTTCCCATGATAATTCCCTCTCTCCCCTCGATAACCAGTTCAGTCTCTCGCAGCCTCTCAACCCTCGCATGTACACTCAAGTGAAATCAGTTAGGTAAGTACACACCCTACAACCCTCCCTTACACATATCCCCACACACTCCCTTCCTGCGCTGAGATACAGACCAAGAATCCTAGAGATCCTAAGGCGAAATAGTGTGTGTGTGTCTGTGTGTGTGTCTGAGTGTGTGTCTGAGTGTGAGTGTGTGTGTGTGTGTGTGAGAGAATAATTCACCTACTTGTGTTTCTAGGGTCGAGCATTAGCTCCCGAGACTCGCCTTTGCAACCCGGTTCCCGTCTCTTACGTCGTACTGAGTTTTGAAGTTGCTTCTTGGCTGCCTCGACAACCTCTTCTAGACCAGTGCCCGTGTTCGCTGCTCGTGCACTAAGGAAGTCTCTCTTCACATCCTCCTCCGTTCATCCGTGTCCAATGGTTCTCCAGTTTTTCTGTTTGGGATACATTTTTCCGCTTGGTTCACTCTTATCAGTACGCTTCAGTGTTGCACATTATAGTTTCTGCCTTCCTCCAACGTTGTAGGTCCACTACGGGATCACCATAGCCCGTGCTGCTTGGAGCTTTTTGTTCCAGGTAGCGAATCGTTTTGTCGCATATTTCTAAACCACCTCTAGTTTGATGTCGTGCTGCTTCACGTGGGGGACTCCTGGACGGTGCTGCATATTAAAGTTTTGGTCTCAAGTAGGTTGTGTAATGCAGGCGATGAGTCGCAATAACGTGGCTAAAGTAAGTTGACTAGACCACACACTAGAAGGTGAAGAGACGACGACGTTTCGGTCCGTCCTGGACCATTCTCAAGTCGATTGTCCGACTAGAGAATGGTCCACTATCGACTAGAGAATGGTCCAGGACGGACCGAAACGTCGTCGTCCCTTCACCTTCTAGTGTGTGTGGTCTGGTCAACTAGGTTGTGTAATGTTCTGAAGACACCTTTGTTTAGGCACTGACATTTGTCAACTTGGCTTGTGCTCTGGGACGGCTTGTGTTCTGGGACGGCTTGTGTTCTGGGACGGCTTGTGTTCTGGGACGGCTTGTGTTCTGGGACGGCTTGCCAACGTGTTCCTAAGGCGCCAGACTTTGGTTTCTATAATATCACAGATCAGTATATTCTATCCGTCTTCCCTTATTACCGTAATGCCCGTGTGATCATTCAGCACTTCTGTCCTCATTATCTTACATTTGTCAGAGTTGAAATCTAGCAGCCATCTTTCCGACGAATGTTGCAATTGATCCAGGTCTCCCTGTAGCCTTTGTTATCTTCGCTTCTAACTCTCTTCACCAACTTTGCAGCGTCCACAAACAAGTATATAAATTGTCCTATTTCCTTAACCAGGTCATTTACATATATTAGCAACAGAATGGTTCCCAATCCCGAGGGCTGTGACCCCCCCTCTCCCCCCACCCCACACCCCCCTTGCACTCTTGGGGGGGGGGGAGTCCTCGGTCTTATCCTGTGTCCGGGGGTGTTGGGGTGTCTCAAGGAGCAGGGTGGGTGTTCCGGGAGTGTTGGTAACGATAAGGGTAGTGAAGCACCAAAGGGGGGGGGGGGGGGGGGAACACCTCAAGGGAGCAACGGTGAGGTTGGTAGCAGTGTTACGGCAAGGCTTGACTCGTCACCAGCTCGGGGCACTAAGAGGACCCGCGGGTCCACCCGAGACGGCACCGCTCCTGTGCCAGGTAAGTTCCCTACGGGCTCACCATAGCCCGTGCTACTTGGAACTTGTTCAGAGTAGCTGAATCTATAACAGTAACATCCACCCGAGAGCCGGGCGGCTGCAGGTGGGACTCGTAGACTGGTCCAAGTTGATCACTGCGGCCCATGTTGGAGGAGCCGAGGCGTGCGGGCTACATCTGCCAGTCAGAGTTAGTCAGCGGCAGCGAACCCCAGTTTGAGAACGACGAACCACATTTGCGTCGTCAGAAAGTAGTTTTGAATACATCTTGTCGCATTTTTTACGTATCCCTTCAAGCCATTTTGTTCTCGGTAACCAACATTATATAAACAGTCCTCTAACAGTGTCTTTGAAGCCAAGACGAGAATGAACACATACTGGAGAGCGTTGTCACCGGAGGCTGATGTCTGTGGCGGGGAAAGAATTAATTGCATCTGTGTAGGTGGGATAAATACGAGTCTTGGGTGAATGTGTTGGAGGACTTTGAGTGTGTGTGTGTTGAGGCTGAGAGAGTTGAGAGAGCGCGTGGCACGTTAGGTATGAATTAGAGATTCTTAAAGATGAGGAGTTGAGACAGGAGTGAGGGGAGGAGACGGGGAGGGGGCACGGCGAAGGAACAAACTAGAGAGATGTTAAGAATTGAGGTGGAAACGGATAGTTAATTTTTCTTGATGAAAATACTAAGAAAAAGTATATCTTACCCAGCCGGTCGGCCGAGCGGACAGCACGCTGGACTTGTGGTCCTGGGTTCGATCCCAGGCGCCGGCGAGAAACAATGGGCAGAGTTTCTTTCACCCTATGCCTCTGTTACCTAGCAGTAAAATAGGTACCTGGGTGTTAGTCAGCTGTCACGGGCTGCTTCCTGGGGGGTGGAGGCCTGGTCGAGGACCGGACCGCGGGGACACTAAAGCCCCGAAATCATCTCAAGACAATCCCAAGATAATCTCAAGAAACGAAAGTGAAAATATATGTAAACACTGATAGCGAGAGCTTGCGGACCAGGCCAAGTCAAAATATCTATTGTCAAATTTGGGCCACGAGTCATCCATTTCGTGCCCTGAATGGGGGGGGGGGGGGAGACAGTGTCGTATGTATGGAAAGATGAAAGGGCGGAGTGGGCTCGAGTGCTCACTCAGGCACTTTGAGAACTATGAATACCTGATGAGTTCCTGTCTGGAGCTTAGATGAGGCCAGGGAGCCGTGTGGCTCCTGCCCTCTACTACAGTACCCGGCCAGCTAGGAGGTGGCTAAGACATACGGAAGCTAAGACATACATCAAGACACAAGCTTTGTTTCCTAAGATGGCTTTTGAATAGCTTCGGCGACTGTCGTTTTCAAACTAATTGCTGGGAGTGGTGGGTGGGGGGGGGGGGGGAAGGGGGGTTGTGCCATCTCTCAAGCCAGCGGTCATGTGTGGCTTGCCAAGCCCTCTTTTGCTGGCCAAGGGAACGGAGACGAGTGTTCCAGCCTCTAGAAATAATACCGTTTTTCCTGTTGGATCACAGAGCCTTGTCGCCTCCGGTTGAAATCTTCCCGTGAACTTTTTCCGAGATTGTAAACTTCAGTCAGACGTTTGTTAAATGTTTGTTTATACGGTGTTAATGACATTGGGGAATTGTTACTCTGGCACAATATCAATGTCTTGACCTTCCTTCTGTTGACCTTCCTTCTGTTGACCTTCCTTCTGTTGACCTTCCTTCTGTTGACCTTCCTTCTGTTGACCTTCCTTCTGTTGACCTTCCTTCTGTTGACCTTCCTTCTGTTGACCTTCCTTCTGTCGACCTTCCTTCTGTTGACCTTCCTTCTGTTGACCTTCCTTCTGTTGACCTTCCTTCTGTTGACTTTCCCGTCTCGCGCTCCTGTTGCTTCCTTACTGTTTGTCCTACCCCCCCCACCCCCACCCCATCACCCCCTCCGGCCCGCCAAAATTCAAATCGGAACCCAAATTTTGTCAAAAGCAACTTGGCACTGAAATCTGGTGGTAAAACTTTCTCCTCGACTTGGTTCTAATAGGCAGAGAATATATAAACTGTGTAGTTGAATTAAGGAGCAAACTTGGTAAGTCACTTGAAAGTATATCAAGTCATTTTGAGGGGAAAAGTAAGAACAAAGTTGTGGGCATTCAAGTAAGGTGATCACACTGTCTTAGGTATTCTTAAAGCTTTCTTGCTCAGGAGAAGAGGAACATTGCAAAGGCATTGCAAGTAATGCATATCAGCTACTCTGTTCAATCGATAATGCTTTAACGTCCAGTAGGTGCGTTGTTGTTAAGACGGGAGACATGCTTCGTTACCTTAAGCTACCTTCCTCCCCTTAATGGGTCAAGAACGTGTCTTGAACACGGAGCGGGCTCTGGGCCTGCCTCACATGGACCAGGGTACCTGCAGCAGTGTACAGTGTAAATAACCCGATGGAATGTAAGGAAGTACTCGTACCCTGTACGACTGGTTAACAAGTGGAATGCACTGAAAGTAGTGGATGTGGAAGCCACCTCCATCCACAACTTTATTCGGCCAGATTCGACAAACAATTTGAACGTCAAAATAGTTAAGTTGCAATACAATGCTCTCTTCCCTCTCCTCCCTCGTCTCTCTCTCCCCTCTTCTTCCTCGTCTCTCTCTCTCCCCTCTTCTTCCTCGTCTCTCTCTCTCCCCTCTTCTTCCTCGTCTCTCTCTCCCCTCCCCGTCATTACCTGCCTCCCCTCACTCGGCGCGTCTATTATGTTCTTGGCGCTGGTTCGCATCAACTTGCTTTTCTATGGCGTTGATTTTATCGTCAGATTTGTTTTTCACGCCGTTTTCAGCGGGACCTGTTTTGTCAGACCATCGCTACCACCTTTTTTTATTATCTAGTAGTGGATGTGCTGGTCCCCCCCCCCCCCCCCCGAGTGCCAGTGTCCGGTAACCCGCGGCAACTCTACCGCCCCCCAGTTTATTCTAGTTGTTGTTATGTCTTGAGTTTTGCTGTCGAATTTGAAGTGAGGAGTTTGGACGGAGGGCGGTGCGTCCCACGGGCCTGTGAGCAACCCTTGGCCGGCAAGCAACCCTTGGCCGGCAAGCAACCCTTGGCCGTCCAGCAGCACCTGAGGACACATGCTCAACTGACTCCGTACTTGGTGCCGTGTTCCAGCAGCTTGGTGCTCCAGGTGTACTGAGAGGTAGAGTCGGGAGGAAAGGGGGACCACCTCGGCTGTGTTGGCCAGCCTCGTGCATCACCACACACCTTTATTGGACCTTCTTGTAGGGCGGAGGGGGCTTGGTTAGAAGGAAGGGGGGGGCGCTGGCAATGGTTGGTGTACTCGTCTAGATGTGGTTGTAAGGTCGAACTAGGCTCCTGGCCTCCAACCTTCTGAGCCTTCTTAGATTTAATGCAATTGGAGACTTCTCAAGTTTTAGTGTGTGTGTGTGTGTGTGTGTGTGTGTGTGTGTGTGTGTGTGTACACTCGCCTATTTGTGCTTGCGGGGGTTGAGCTTTGGCTCTTTGGTCCCGCCTCTCAACAGATCAACTGGTGTACAGGTTCCTGAACCTAATGGGCTCAGGAATGTTTGGTGTGTGTGTGTGTGTGTGTGTGTGTGTGTGTGTGTGTGTGTGTGTGTGTGTGTGTGTGTGTGTGTGGAGCGGGAGGCACAGTTGAGTTACTGCCCCTCGTCCAGTTCCGCACGCAGTAAAGTTTGGGCGCCAAGTTGTAGTTCAAAAGGAACCCCAAAAATCTAGAGTTTGAAGAAGGGCTGGGCAAGTTTAGCGGGGTGCCGGTGCTGTTGTGGGGAGGCGAGGAGACGCCGCCTTTGTTCTCTCTTGATGAATTCCTTTGTTGGGTATCGTCTGGTGGCAGTGAATGGCACTCCTCTTATTTCACAAGGGTGGCACTCTGGCAGGAAATAGGAACACTGCTGGTGACGGGTGGTGACGGGGGGGGGGGGAGTTGGCGGGGCATGGCACTGATGTGTTGCGGGTGTAAGAGTGATGTGGCACTGTGCTGGTCACTGGCACTAGTAGTAGAGTGACGTGTAACCCAGGCACTGTATGGCAGAGAAGCATGTGGTGCCACGCTCAGGTGACACACACACACACATATACACACACACACACACACACACACACACACACACACACACACACACACACACACACACACACACACACACACACACACACACGCACCTGAGGTGACCCCCCCAACCCCCCTCTCTCACCTGGACCCCGGGACCCCCTGGACCTCTAGACCCCCTGGACCCCGGCCCCCCCCCCTGGACCCCTGGACCCCGGGACCCCGGGCTCGTCCCAGACCCTGTGTATCGTTACGTTTAATCTCCGCGGGGATGCCACCTCTAGTGAATTCTATTTTTGGCCAGTTTTAGTTATTAGTTTGTTTTTTCCCCTGTGGTAATCTGCTTTCATGATTTCTGTTTGATCGCTTGATTCTCTTGTCTGTCTGTCTACTCACCTAATGTGCTTGCGGGGGCTGAGCTCTGGCTCGTTGGTCCCGCCTCTCAACTGTCAATCAACTGGTGTACAGATTCCTGAGCCTACTGGGCTCTATCATATCAACATTTGAAACTGTGTATGGAGTCAGCCTCCACCACATCACTGCCTAATGCATTCCACCTGTTAACTACTCTGACACTGAAAAAAATCTTTCTAACGTCCCTGTGACTCATTTGGGTACTCAGTTTCCACCTGTATTCCCTAGTTTGAGTGCCCCCCTTGAGTTACGTTGCCTGTCTTTATCACTCCTAATAATTCCTTTGAAAATCCTGTATGTGGTGATCATGTCCCCTCAACTCTTATGTCGTCCAGTGACGTGAGGTTTAATTCCCGTAGTCTCTCCTCGTAGCTTATACCCCTCAGTTCGGGTACTAGTCTAGTGGCAAACCTTTGAACCTTTTCCAGTTTAGTTTTATGCGTGACTAGATATGGACTCCATGCTGGAGCTGCATACTCCAAGATTGGTCTGACATATGGGGTATGCAAAGTTCTATACAAAATAATACGAAGTTCAAAGTTTCATCACCTGTTCTTTCCCTATTGTTTTCCTCCTGATGTGACTGTGGAGTAGCTTTGGTTCGGTCTTGGCTTTGTTTGCTATATCATTTTCATACTTTCTCAGCTTCTCTTCTCACACTAACATACTCATTCCTGGTTCTCTGGCATCTCTCTCTGCTTTCTGGTGTTCTGTTATTTCGGAAGTTCCTCCACGCCCTTTTGTTCAGTTCCTTTGCTCTCATACATGCCCTATTAAACCATGGATTCTTCTTTTGCTTCTCTGTTTTTTCCTTTTGGGCCGGTGTGTGTGTGTGGGGGGGGGGAGGGGGGAAGGGGGTAGTTAAAGAGGGTTGTAACGAGACCAACGGTTCCCGTGGTGGTTATATTTCTACAATACCTGACATGTTGTTCTACTTGGTTCATATGGTAAGTTATATCCCCTCAGATGGCGCAGGTGTTCCTTCACTCGGCACACAGGCTACACAGGCTAACAGGATACACAGGCTACACAGGCAAACAGGATACACAGACTAAATATATAGCGTCTACACTGTAGATAGACTCCAGCGAACTACTTCTCTACCTCTTAAACTGTTGTTGTGTTACTGGGTACAGAGCACCGCCCATTCTACCACACACGTACACACACCCACACAAGGCCTAGTCATATAGGCCTACCACTTTCCCCTCAAGCTCCAGCGCACTCCTATAAACCCCCTCCCCCCCTCCCTCCTTTTGCTCCATTCGAAGCACGATACAGTCCAGAAAATCTGTCGAGCTGACGTCCGCTTGCCGGGTGTAACAAATGGGTTACAAATTGACTGGGTGGAGCCATTTGATGACCTAATGGGGTATTTATTGCACGGTTCCCGATGCTCAATTGTTGGGCGTCAGGTGGTGAAGGGAAATTATTATTTTGGAAAGTTTTAGGTGGTTTAGTGGTGCAGCAGCAGCAGCGTGAGTTTGGCCTGGCTTGCATTGTCAATGTGTGTCAACATCGGGAGTTAAGCGAATGCGAGTAAGCGCGTTAAGGGAATGCGAGTAAGCGCGTTAAGCGAATGCGAGTAAGCGCGTTAAGGGAATGCGAGTAAGCGCGTTAAGGGAATGCGAGTAAGCGCGTTAAGGGAATGCGAGTAAGCGCGTTAAGGGAATGCGAGTAAGCGCGTTAAGGGAATGCGAGTAAGCGCGTTAAGGGAATGCGAGTAAGCGCGTTAAGGGAATGCGAGTAAGCGCGTTAAGGGAATGCGAGTAAGCGCGTTAAGGGAATGCGAGTAAGCGCGTTAAGCGAATGCGAGTAAGCGCGTTAAGGGAATGCGAGTAAGCGCGTTAAGGGAATGCGAGTAAGCGCGTTAAGCGAATGCGAGTAAGCGCGTTAAGGGAATGCGAGTAAGCGCGTTAAGCGAATGCGAGTAAGCGCGTTAAGCGAATGCGAGTAAGCGCGTTAAGCGAATGCGAGTAAGCGCGTTAAGCGAATGCGAGTAATCGGCGACTGGCATCGTCAATGTTTACCTCACCATATCATGAGACTCATTGACTCGGGTTCCTTGCTTTCAGCTTCACTGTTATCAGGACCTCTTCCCTGCCTGTTTTCCCCCTCTCTCTCTCCCCTCTTCTCACAGCCTCTCTCCCCTCTCCTCCATTGTTCTCTCCCTCTACACACACACGCCCATTCTCTCTCATCGTTTCCTTTCTTTCTGTAAACATTTTCCTCCTTTCTTGGGTCTCCCCTCCTCTCTCTTCCCCCCCCCCCCCCCCCCCCCCCTCCTTCCTGAAAGCATCCTCATCTCGGGATATTTTCTCCCGGTAATATAGATGCACCGAGCTGGAACGATTACCTTTGAAAACCGAGAGGGGAAAATTATCATTCAGCCCCCGGGGGGGGGGGGGAGAGAAGCCATTTTTTCCCCTCTTGTTCTAAATTTGAAATGGATTTATAATGGGGAAAATTATAAGCAATAATTTATTACAATTTAGCGTAGAGGTTAACAGATGTGCTGTGTGTGGATGTGTAGTGTGGATGTGTAGTGTGTATGGAGGTGGATAGTATGATGTCACGGACACATTTCTCCCGCATTATGACACTGGATAGATGACAGGGGGGGGGGCTCCAGGATCAAGACGAAGGCTAACTGCCCCCTCAACACCTCTCAACACACTGACCTGAAACACTGCTTTCGAAATATATCTCTAAATATTCCTTCTAAAGATGTATTAGTACATACGAAAGTACTTGGGGAAATTCCAGTCTCAATCTTTCCTTCGTGGTCTGACATTGTCACATTGTTCATCACCTGTTAAATTTCATGACGATTGGCGAAGGGACGACGACGTTTCGGTCCGTCCTGGACCATTCTCAAGTCGATTGTGTGTGGTCTAGGTCAAGAAACGGAATAGAAATGAAGTTTTTCTTGTATATTTTAACACAACTTCAATAGGCCAAAATTGACTCGGTAACGTTCAAGCATTTTTCAGTATTTCCTAAGAGATTATATGTTATGGTATATTGTCGCCATGTTTTGGTTTGAGGGAAGCTGGTCACGTACATATTCTCCAGAGAACACAATGGAATGGGTGATACACTAGCAGAGTGACGCAGGTGGAAGCCAAGTATTATTACAACGACTAGTTCTAATGACACACCAACACACGCGGGAACCAGTTAAAATACACCATAGAGGCGGGAACAGAGAGCTACAGCTCAACTCTAGCTTGTACAGTTAGAAGAGGTCACGCACCACACATACTGTACACATATATAAGGATAAACAGTGTTTTTGAGTTTTCTGGAGAATTATATGACGGGGAAACTCCCCTCCAGAAACTCCCTCATCTAAAATGAAAATATTATCATAAAGATGGAAATACGGTTCTCGCCGTCGTTGGGGGAGGGTTGTAGGGGCACTGGGCGGGTCCCCTTTCCTGTTTTCTCTGAGGGGAGACTGAGGCGCCCTCAGAGAAGGCGTTAAGTTGAAGGGGAAAATTTGGGATCCATGTTTTTGTGGCGGGAAGTTAAGGCTGGGTTTACCTCCCCGCCAGGGCGGCGAGGCAGCGACCCGACCCGACCCGACCCGACCCGACCCGACCCGACCCGACCCGACCCGACCCGACCCGACCCGACCCGACCCGACCCCCGTCATCTTCACCAGCCTCTAATTCGGTCTGTGTTTTCCCTGGTGGATTAGAAAGTATAACGAGAAGGAAATATCCTGGAACAGGGGAAAAATACTTGGAACACAGTTGAATTTCACTTCATGCATAAATTCTGAACCGAAAATGTAAATAAATGCCAGAGGAGAAATTCTGTTGGAGAGTTTAATGCTGAGAATGTTAAGGCCAGCACAAGTATCCGGACGCCAGCGAACATAACCCTGTATAATGCTTATCCAACTGCGAGCAGCGACCTCTAACAGTCAGATTGATCAGACCATCAACCAGATGGTGTGGTCAGAGACCGGTCGCGAGTACATTGATCCTCGGAACCTCCTTCCATTAGGGCAAGGCAATTATCAGGAGAGAGCTCTGTTGTTGTTGTTGTTATAGATTCAGCTACTCGGAACAAGTTCAAAGTAGCACGGGCTATGGTGAGCCCGTAGTGGACTTACCTGGCACAGGAGCGGTGCTGTGGAGAAAGCTCTAGGCCATTACGACTATATACCACTGGGAAGGGATAAGGATTTGGGATGGGATGGGGTAGGGAGGGGGGAGAAATGGTGCCCAACCACTTGGACAGTCGGGGATTGAACGCAGACCTGCATGAAGCGAGAATACTAAACTACCTGACTTAGATAATACACAATTGCTAATAAGACAGTTTGTTCATCACGATCTCGTTGCTCAAGAAATGTTTCAGCGATTGACTGCTAGTAATATTTTTCTTCGAAAGTTTGAAGACACAAAATATTGCCACGTATTATCTTGGCGGTAATGGTTGGGTTGAGATGGATGCCTGGCGGGCGGCGGGGGTTATGGTGGGTCTTAGTGGGTAGTGTAGGCTGAGGCAGCGGAGAAAATGCCTGATCTTTTAAGGAAATGAGGAGGTCTTTGAGCGGGAGGCGGCCAGGGCGGCGTTGACGGCGTCTCCCGCCACGATTGACGCTCATGGGGCAACTTCGGGACCTCAAGGATTTTATGCTCCTGCTGCTGCTGCTGCTGCTGCTGTTGTCAGTACTGCTGGCACTGCTACAGATCTTGTTGTATTGATAGTCGTGGTAGTACTTATACAACGACGACCATGCTACGAGGGTCAAGAGTACATAGATTTATGGTACAAGCACGACGACGTCTGTTGCAAGCAAGATACAACTCTTTTACAACATAGTACAGATGTGAGGGGAGACGGGGAGGGGTCAGTGCGTTATGAAATGTGTGTTAAAGGGGCGAGGGAAGGAGGGTGGGGGGGGGGATATCCCAGAGTGATGAAGAGCAAGAGAGCTATTATGGTTGGTGGAGGGGAGAATGATGGTGATGGTAGTGCTGTGCTATTCTCAGGGATGATGAAGGTGGGCGCCCTCCGGTATTTACACTGGAGGAGAAGATGGAGAGGGGGAGGGAAGTGCTGGCAGCCATCTTCGCGATTTGTCATGGTGTAATGTTGATTAGATTCCTTTGATCTTTGGCCTGGACGTAAATCAGTCTTTGGATGGGGTAATGAGAGGCAAACTTTGCAGAGTGGGTGTTCATCAAAGGTGAGGGATGGGAAGGAATAGGACAACGGAAAGGGCGATGGGATCCGTTGTGGGATGGAATAGGTTTTACTGCTGGTGAGTAAGAGCAAAATTCAGCCCGCCAAACACACACCGAAACTACGACGTTGGTACAACGTTCGAACAAGTTTTAACACCTAACCAGTTATAACAACCAATATAGCAAGTTGTAACAACGTTCTAATACGTCATAAACACGTTAAGCCAAGATGTAACAACTTTATTACAAGTTGTAACAAGCGGAAAATAGAGACAGTTACGGTTTGTGTTTCCAGGGAGGTGCTCCTCTATTACGTTAGTTTTATCAGGGGCCATATTTCCGTTATCTCGGATCATATTTAGGGAGGGAATTATCAGGGGGAAAGCGCCAAGTCATTTCAACTATATAGCATTTGGAAGGGATCAGGATAAGGATTTGGGACGGGACGGGGGGGAGGGGAAGAAATGGTGCCCCAACCACTTGGATGATTGGGGATTGAACGCTGACCTGCATGAAGCAAGACCGTCGCTCTATCATCCAGCCCAAGTGGTTTGGGAATGCAGATTTCTAAGTATTCTGATATTTAAGGGAAACAGGGACTGAAAGCAATGTAAGGGCGACCAGGACTTAGGATTATGGGAGGAGGAGGATGCTAATTTAGTTCATTTTAGTATTTGCACACTCATACCCGTCCTGTGATGCACGGGAGACATCTCCCGTCACGCAGGGTGCAGTCGCACCTCCACACATCTCCAGTATCAGCTCTTGATACTGGTAATGGCTCAAAAGGGCCACCACTTACGGGCTATTCACGCCCGTGCCACCTTTTGGGTGGCTTAATCTTCATCTTAACACATTCACAAGGGAGACATCTCCCGTCATGCAGGGTGCAGTCGCACCTCCACAGATCTCCAGTATCAGCTCTTGATACTGGTAATGGCTCAAAAGGGCCACCACTTACGGGCTATTCATGCCCGTGCCACCTCTTGGGTGGCTTAATCTTCATCAATCAGTCCTGTGATGGGTCTAGGGGGCCCCTCTAACTCTCCCACCGCCGCTCACAGGATGGGTCTAGGAGGTTATCTTGAGGTTATCTTGAGATGATTTCGTGGCTTTAGTGTCCCCGCGCCCCGGTCCTCGACCAGGCCTCCACCCCCAGGAAGCAGCCCGTGACAGCTGACTAACACCCAGGTACCTATTTACTGCTAGGTAACAGGGGCATAGGGTGAGAGAAACTCTGCCCATTGTTTCTCGCCGGAGCCTGGGATCGAACCCAGGACTACAGGATCACAAGTCCAGCGTGCTGTCTGCTCGGCTCCCCTAAGAGCCTCTTACTCTCCCACCGCCGCTCACAGGACGGGTATGGATGACACGCACAGTAAACTAACCGATGCAGTGGTCATGACTTAAGAATGTTGTGAAAGTTGATATTTTAAAGTTTAAAGCGATCAGCTGCGTCGCTTTCTCGAGAAGTTTGCCGCGTGTTTGTGGGTTTTGGATAAAAATACATTATTGTATATATACGAATTTATTAAGGGAATTACAACATGATAGATTTTAATTTAATTATTTGCGTTGAAAAGCCACTGTTTTTTGACTATTTTGACCGAATTACGTTATTGTATATTCGTTAGGAATATTTAGTTGGGATCATACGTATATTTGTAGGTAATATTGTACAATTGTGAAAAAATGTCCAACTTGAGAATAGGCTGAAATTTTAATGGGAACGATAACAAAAAAATGGTTTTCCTGGTTTTTAAATGTTTATGCTGCAGAAAAGTAAGTTTTCTGTAATTTAGATGTAGAAAACGTATACATTGTTTTAAGGGAGACCATTATATTTTATTATTAAGACGATATACTTGTCCGTCGAGGGCGCTACTAAGTTTGGGGGACAAGAGAACGTGACTTAATACCATATTACTAGTAGTTGGCCTCGGCACTAAGGGAGTCTCCATATACCTAGGCCTCCTGTCCCCAACTATGGCGAGTATTTTAGAAACCGCCTAACAACCCTAGATAAAGGAATACCAATAATTATTAAACTGATGTTTAACGGCAAAACATTTATGTATAGAAAGGATCCATACAAATAGGGGGGGGGAGGTCTTTGACATGCCGCCGGCATCCTGTCCTCATAGAGGCCACTAGAGAGATAGTGGCCCCTTCGGGTAAATTCAGATAAATCCGTTTTCTAATGTCACTGATCAAGCACGTTAAAAAACAAAATATATAACGCCCGACCGTCGAAGTGGTTGGGCACCATTCCTTTCCCCCCTCCGTCCCATCCCAAATCCTTATCCTGACCCCTGCCCAGTGCTATATAGTCGTAATGGCTTGACGCTTTCCCCTCTGATAATTCCCCTTCCCTTTACCACCATTACTGAATGTCTGCCCATTAACTTGTTCGGGTCTGCCGGTACGACGTTCCTATGTTAGTGGGCGAGTGGCTGGCTACCTGCTGGTTGACACGTACCAGTGGACACGTGTCCACTGGTACGTGTCCAGGTCGTTGGTGCGTGTCTGCTGCCGGGGGGGGGGGTGACGTGATGGTACTGAGAACTGAGAAAAGTGGACGAGAGAGAGAGGATATGTTGACGAATTGGGAGAGACTGTGATGAGATGGGATTGGGGGAGACTGTGAGGAGATGGGATTGGGGGAGACTGTGAGATGGGATTGGGGGAGACTGTGAGATGGGATTGGGGGAGACTGTGAGGGGTGGGATTGGGTTAGACTTGACGGGGGATTGGGTGGGACTTGACGAAAACTGAGTAATAATAAATACTAAAGCCTACATTGTATCAGTTGGGAAAGCCAGTGTTTGATAAATCCCGTTCTTAAGATGCCTCACTTCGCCTCCGCAAGATAAGCGTAATCTTGAGGTGTGCAAGATGTTGATCTCCTTGTTGAACAATTTGTTCACTTGACAGTTACGCGAGGCCCATCTTCGTCCAGGTACAAGTGACAGGCTGAACCAACCCAGCGTGGAGGTTTTCCCCCATTGTGGGTCCAGTATATAGTCGGGTTCACGGTTCGAGCCTCCTTACGGGCTATTCATGCCCGTGCCACCTTTTGGGTGGCTTAATCTTCATCAATCATCACTTAATCTTCATCACTTGCAGGATCAGTGATACACTGCCCAATAGTCTCCGTCCTCGGGACAACATTACACAGGTGTAGTGGACTATTGTGTACGTGTTCCCTCTCTTCTCGACTTGATTCCCCAGCCTGCTGCTCGGCACGGTGTTCGGTACGGTGTTCGGTACGGTGTTCGGTACGGTGTTCGGTACGCGGGTTGCTGGATCTGAGTCGCCTTATATTTTCTTCTGGAATTCTATATATGCGTAAGACGATAAATGGAGACTGTTGGCTCGAAATTGGTGTTGGGGGCGCGTATCAGAGTGGTTGGACACGTGTATGTACGTTGGTGGACACGTGTATGTACGTTGGTGGACACGTGTATGTACGTTGGTGGACACGTGTATGTACGTTGGTGGACACGTGTATGTACGTTGGTGTAGCATAATGTGGGGTATTGGTAGTGTTAGTGGATAGGCGTGGTGCCGGGATGTTCCTGGCCACGCCCACCCTGTGTCGTAGCAGGGGTGGCGGGGGGGGGGGGGGGCAGGGAGGGTAGTGAAGGTGTGAGAGTGGGCGTGGCTGGAAGGCCCAGGGCGTGGCCACAACTGTCCCGCGGGGCCATATAAGGTGGGAACACTTGTAATGATGCTCCTCCCGCCAGAGGGCAGGGCTGGCGCCGCCCGCCAGGAAGCCCGCCGCAGCCCGCCAGGAAGCCCGCCGCAGCCCGCCAGGAAGCCCGCCGCAGCCCGCCAGGAAGCCCGCCGCAGCCCGCCAGGAAGCCCGCCGCAGCCCGCCAGGAAGCCCGCCGCAGCCCGCCAGGAAGCCCGCCGCAGCCCGCCAAGAAGCCCGCCAGGAAGCCCGCCGCAGCCCGCCAGGAAGCCCGCCGCAGCCCGCCAGGAAGCCCGCCGCAGCCCGCCAGGAAGCCCGCCGCAGCCCGCCAGGAAGCCCGCCGCAGCCCGCCAGGAAGCCCGCCGCAGCCCGCCAGGAAGCCCGCCGCAGCCCGCCAGGAAGCCCGCCGCAGCCCGCCAGGAAGCCCGCCGCAGCCCGCCAGGAAGCCCCCCGCAGCCCGCCAGGAAGCCCGCCGCAGCCCGCGCACAAGTCCGAGGGCTGTTGTTGTTGTTATAGATTCAGCTACTCGGAACAAGTTCCAAGCAGCACGGGCTATGGTGAGCCCGTAACTTAACTGGCACAGAAGCGGGGCAAGTAGCACGGGCTATGGTGAACCCGTAACTTACCTGGCATAGGAGCGGAGCCCTGCTGAGAGCTGCAAACATTGCTTTATATATATAGTTGCTCACTTGTGTTTGATTTTTGTGACGTAACCTTTCAATACATGTTTTGTTAATGTCGCGTCTAAGATTGATTGATAAAAGATTAAGCCACCCAAGAGGTGGCACGGGCATGAATAGCCCGTAACGCATCTGAATAATGCTAATAGGCTTTATAGGAGCTGTGAGTAACAGGGGTAGAGGTAGGGAGGGTCAGGGTGTAGCAGTGTTCCAGAGAGGGGCGTGTCCAGTCCTTCCTGAAGGGGGGAGGGAGATGAGTCTTCTCCAGTCACGAGTCTCCAATCACCTGTGAAACCCCACATATTAGTCTATGAATATGTCTTCTCTTGTCTGTTAGTCCCCCATTTATCACGCATTTGTGTCTCGTCTTTAGCGTCTTGTTAGTTCCCTCTCTCCTCTCCTCTCTGCCTCCCCGCCCCTCCCTCTCCCCAGTGTGCGGTGGCTGCCGGAAGCCTTGGAGGAGAAACTAACGTTATTTGGCAGCGTGAGCGTGAGTTGGTCGTTGAGGTGAAACCACCCAAGCACCCGCCGCCTCCCCCAAGGCTCCCGCCCGCCCCCAGGCAGTGTGAGTCCTGCTGCTCTGCTCTGCAGTCTCTGCGACACCCCTTCAGGAGGCGCTGCAGTCCCGTCCACTCCTGCAGAGGGCGCTACAGTGTGCGCTACACAGATTGTGTGATCTAGAACGAAAGGTGTATATTGGAAACAAGAAAATAGTGAAGGGTTTAATTAAGTCATATTGATACTGCGTGCAGGCGATGAGTCACAATAACGTGGCTGAAGTATGTTGACCAGACCACACACTAGAAATTGAAGGGACGACGACGTTTCGGTCCGTCCTGGACCATTCTCAAGTCGATTGATACTGCGTCTTGTGCCATATTGGTGGAGGTAGTGGGCTACCCGTGTACCGTTACCTCGATTGTAACAGTTATGTATACTGTAACCGTGTACCGTTACCTCGATTGTAACAGTTATGTATACTGACATCGTGTAGCTTGAGGAAGATTCCTGATCGCTTTGCCTGTTGTTACTTGAGCGTTACTGTCTTTAGTGTTACGTGTTCATTAGCACGCTGCCAGGTAGTGTTACCTACTGTGAAGGTGTGCTCTAGGGTGAGGCCTGGCTGCAGGCTGTCATGAAGTGTGAGAGAGATGGAATGTGCTTTAGAAAGTGTGTGTGTGTGTGTGTGTGTGTGTGGCGGGGGGAGGGAGGGAGGTGCTCGGGGAGGCTGAATAGCACCGGGTCGTTGTTAACACTTGCTAAATGTCACTACCTGTGGTAATGACTTGCTGGAGGCCCTTACCTGTTGCTAGTTGTTTTTATCCGAGAGGTCTCCACCACACACCAGCTGTCGGTATTGTTGTGCAAGTAATGGTAGAGTAATCCAGCTGTGCTGCAGAGGGTGGGTGTGAGCAAGTTATAGGGTGTGCAGGGGAGGAGTGGGTGTGGCCAGCTGCTGTCACCCTCGGCTGTCTTCCCCTCATGGTGTAATGCATGGGGCGGCGACCTCGTGTTGTACACATGTATGCTAAATCATGTGTGTGGACCACCTGTGTGTCTAGCATTACTGAGGACGCTGTCGGTGCCCGCGGGTGACCTGACACGCACCAGGGACTCTCATTTAGTTTATACAGTCGTGGTTATTCTGTGACTGTCAGTCAGCATAGGGTTAACTCTTCCGGGGAATAAGCTCCAGCTCTAGAGTCCCGCCTCTTGCCATTGGTCATCAGGTGTAGTGACGCGCTCAGTTCTTGTGCTTTGCTGCCTCCCTCAGGTGTCGGGCGGCGCCTGACGAAGGCGCTGTCTCCACTGCTCCTGTACGGAAATAGAGCTTTAAGTTCCTCATGTATTATGCTGACTGTTGCCCACAGGTGGCCTTGTGTCCCCCCCCCCCTTCAAGCCTGTCAGTGACCACCACCTTGTTACCCTCTGAGGACTGTCTTCACCTTAACTCTCTCCCTTGGCTCTTCCCTACTGTACTGTGTGTGTTCCTTTATCCTCGTGTTCCAGTCGTCTTGTCTGGGGGACTAGCTTTGCTACTAGGCACTATAGGCCTGGTAACATTTATGCTGCATACTCTAACACGGGTCTCACGTTGGTGGTGGTTGGGCTCGGCGTTTGATTCTTGATTCAGATTTCTGAATGTGAATTTCGCAAGTGCCTGTATAGCGGGTGTCGCTCTTTTCTTCCTGCGCTCATACTTGCGGTCATGTGTTCGCGTCCCCTTCTCTTTCCCCCCTTCTCTTCCACCCCTTCTTTCCCCCTTCTCTTTCCCCCCCTTCTCTTTCCCCCCCTTCTCTTTCCCCCCTTCTCTTTCCCCCCTTCTCTTTCCCCCCTTCTCTTTCCCCCCTTCTCTTTCCCCCCTTCTCTTTCCCCCCTTCTCTTTCCCCCCTTCTCTTTCCCCCCTTCTCTTCCCCCCCCCTTCCGTCTCGCTCGCTCCCAGTATTCCCCACCTGCTCCCTCCCCATCATCTCGTTATCTTGCTCTGGCTCGCTCTCTAACTTAGTCCCCCCCTTCCACCTCAACGTTATTCCCTGGCCTTGCTCTCCTTGTTGGTCTGTCAGTTGTACACTTCCCGCTCTCTCTCTCTCTCCCCTCCTCTCCCCCCTTCTTCCCCTCTCACTCCCCCCCTTAGATCCCACTTCTCCCCCTCTCTCTCTCTCTCCACTCCTCTCCCAAAAGGCTACAACAGTCCAAAATTACAGAATCATAGTTAAGAGCATCTATGAAGCAAATTGTTTTTTAAATTGTAATTGTACAGCGGCGCGTCGGACCCCGTGACGAAAATAGGACAAAAATACTCGATGAAATTTAACTTTCTAATTGTTTTGTGGATTTAAGTGACCGGGGCGAGAGTAGGCGAGGTGTGGGTTTGTGGGAGGGAGAGTAGGCGAGGTGTGGGTTTGTGGGAGAGTAGGTGAGGTGTGGGTTCCATCTCTACCCACAACTCCACCTTCCTGTCATACTCCACCCGCTACACAAAATCCCAAAGGTGGATTGAAGTGAGGCGGGTGTTGTGATGGGTGAAAGGACTTGGTGCACTCTGTCTGCAGGTTAGTTCTCTGTTTTAGGGTTTAATAATCTACTCACCTAGTTGTACTTGCGGAGGTTGAGCTCTGGCTCTTCGGTCCCGCCTCTCAACTGTCAATCATCTGGTGTACAGAGTCCTGAGCCTATTGGGCTCTATCATATCTACATTTGAAACTGTGTATGGAGTCAACCTCCACCATTTCACTGCCTAATGCATTCCATTTGTTAACTACTCGGACAATGAAAAAATTCTTTCTAATGTGTCTGTGGCTCATGTGGGTACCAAGTTTCCACCTGTGTCCCCTTGTTCGTGTTCCACCTGTGCTAAATAGTTTCTTTGCCCACCCTGTCAATTCCCCTGAGAATTTTGTAGATGGTGATCATGTTTTGTGTGTGTGTGTGTGTGTTTTTATTTTTTTGAGGGGGGGGGGGCGTGTCTGGCTGGCTGTAGACACATTACCCACGTAAAGTGTAGTCAGGTCCACGAACGTGAAGAAGGGGCAGGGTTGCAGTGTCGGCCACCACAGAAAGTATACCGTCATCCCCCACAAAATAACTGTCAATGACGGAAACTTCCATAAATGTTAAAAAAAAGCCGTTTTGAAGAAAATATTACCAAACGCCTAATCGAACATTGTTTGTGCGTGGTATGGCTGGCCTAAACGTTCCTGTTCTTGTTAAGTTAATTATATATACAGGTATAACGTGCTATACTCCCTCCTAGTATACTGACGCCTCGAGAGATATTCAGGGCTGGTCAGACTCGAACTAAACGGTGTGGTGGTGAACGCAAGAGTGAACATCGAGGTCTGAGTGAGGCGGAGGTCTTGGAGTTTCATGTGAGGCCCCATCATGTTGTACAGTCGAGACAGACAACACACACACGTTGTCTAGTGTGGCGATGGGGATGACGGGTGTGGCCTGGTGTTGAGGCTGGTGGTGTGGCCCCGGCGGGTTTAAGGTGCGGTTGTGGAGTGTGAGATAGAGAGAGAGAGAGAGAGAGATCACCGCGGGTGTGGTCACAGGGACTCAAGATGGCCCTGGACGAGCTGGCCGACACCAGCATCAGACTCTTCGTCGACGAGATGTCCCTCGAGAGGTGAGTACTAGTTGTAGTGGTGATAATGGTGGTGATAATGGTGACGGTGATATTGGTGGGGGTGGTGGTAGATTTTGTAATGACAGATGGTTCCACTAGTACGTTACTCCAACTGCGTTCTTGTATTAAGCTTGCAGATGGAGAAGAGGGAAGCCGCCTTCTCACCCCCACGGTGTGTTTGATTGAGCCCCCCCCTTTTAGTTGAGTCACTGGGGGAGGGGGGGGGGGTGTTGGCTCCCTCCCCCCCAGTGAGGGGGGAATGGCTCCCTCCCCCCCTTACTGGGGGGAGGGCTCCCTCCCCAGGTCTGTCACACATTAATTAATGCCATTGCAAAAATTCTTTTACAGTTTTCTGTGAATTCTTAGTTTGTGTTGAATGTGTTGCGAAGGTTACTTTCGCGGTGATAGTGTTGAGCGTTGAAGCGCACTGAGTTAGTGAAGCTCCAAGTTAGTGGAAGTAAGTCTTTTGTGAGTTATGTTGAGATGTTTACAAATATTTGGCGAAGCTGGTCTTGAAAACAGCGTTGTGGAGGCGTGAAGACGAGGATGTTAGACCACGTAAGATGTGTGTTAAGTACCATACAGATGGTTTTGACACCTGCTTCATGGGGTTCTGGGAGTTGTTCTACTCCCCTACTACTTCTTCTACTACTATATCTCTGTGGCTCATTTGGACACTCAGTTTCCACCTGTTTCCCCTAGTGCGTGTGCCCCTTGTGTTAAATAGCCTGTCTTTATCTACCCTGTGTGTGAGTGAGTGACAGAGTTAGTTGATTATATTTGAGTGTGCGCGCGCGAGCGTGCACGTAGTGACAATTTAGCTCATCCATTAGTGTTTAGCAACTTGTTACTGTAGTGGCGAGTTGCAGCTCTCGGTCCCCGTCTTGGATATTGAGATCTGGAGGCACCTGTCCCCTCGCCTCCTGTGCCTTGTTATAGATGTGTGCTCCAGAAGGTGCAGATTATCTTGAGATGGTTTCAGGGCTTGGCGTCCCTGCGGCCCGGTCCTCGACCAGGCCTCATTTTTGTTACACACTCCCCAGGAAGCAGCCCGTAGCACTGTCTAACTCCCAGGTATCCGTTTACTGCAAAGGTAACAGGGGGCATCAGGGTAAAAGAAACATTTTACCCATTTGTCTCCGCCTCCACCGGGGATCGAGCCCCGGAACCGAACCTAGAACTACGAATCAGAAGCGCTGTCCACCCAGCTGCCAAGAGCCCTGACACTGTCTAACGCCTGACAGCGTTAGACAGGAGTTACACCACCTGTCTAACCTAGGTGAGTTATCTAGAAGGGATAACCTAAGGGATTATCTAACCTAAGGGAGTATCTAAGGTCTCTTGCTTCTGGTAGCTTTCTAGCTCCAGGTTGCTTAGTATTTTCTAGTGGTGGTGTAGGCTGCTGGGTGTTGGCGCTGCGTACTCAAGTACTGACGCGCGCTCCTTATCATACTGCGTCCTCAGTCCCTCTGTTCAGATTTTTAAAGGCTTTTTTATGAGACCTGTGTATGCTGGTGGTGTGGTTGTTGACGTGGTCGTCTGGTGGTTGTGGTTGGTCAGGTGCTGGTCTGGTGGTTGTGGTTGGTCAGGTGCTGGTCTGGTGGTTGTGGTTGGTCAGGTGCTGGTCTGGTGGTTGTGGTTGGTCAGGTGCTGGTCTGGTGGTTGTGGTTGGTCAGGTGCTGGTCTGGTGGTGTGGTTGGTCAGGTGCTGGTCTGGTGGTGTGGTTGGTCAGGTGCTGGTCTGGTGGTTGTGGTTGGTCAGGTGCTGGTCTGGTGGTTGTGGTTGGTCAGGTGCTGGTCTGGTGGAAGGCAGCTTCCAGGATGGTTGTGCACTGTTATTAACATCTTTATTCAAAATTGTATAATTTATCAATAATCCGAATAATTAAAATAGTTGTGCACGTGAGTATTCTCGCGCTCGTAACTCTACAATTATCAGGGTTCACGTCTAGAAGCCATTTATCTGACAGCTTGGCTAACTTAAGTCCTCCTGCAAAGCCCTGCTGCCACATCTTCCTTTATTCTTCAAGAAACTTAAGTTTCATCAACTTTGACACATAAACTAGTTTTTCTAAATAATTCAGAGAAATGAGAAGCGAAGGTCAACTCTCGTCTGGTAGGTCACTTGTTATGAGACGCAATATTAGAGGCGTGTGTGTGTCCTGGGCAGGAAGGAACGATTGGGCACCATACCTACAGTCTTCAACCCCCCCCCCCCCCCCACCTAGGCAGGAGAGCTATGGACGGATCGTGTTCAGAGAAGCCATGTGGAGCTGAAACTATAGCCAGCGCCTGGAGTCGGGCTCCGAACAGCTCGTTTTTTCAGACTTGTGTCCAATTGTGTGTCGGGAATATTATCTAAATCTAAATTATAAATTATAAACATTATTTAAAGCCTTATTTGACGATCCCAGCCAATCCAGCCTTCTCTTGTGTCTTGGTTTGGTCACTGGCATTGTCTTGAATGAGGTTAGTTTTAAGCGCAGGTTTGTCTCTTATTGTTGTCATACTCTCCCGGGGGCGGCTCTCCCCCTTGTGAGTGTTACTGTAGAGGCGTGTGTTACCATGGCGACCCCTCCACTAAGCCAGGATGTGCTGGGTCTGCTGCCAAAATTGTCTGCAGTTGAACAAATCCACAAGGGCCGTGATGGAGATTGTGTCTGCACTTGTATTTTCAATTGCGGTAGCTCCCGGCCGGTCGGCAGAGCGGACAGCACGCTGGACTTGTGATCCTGTGGTCCTGGGTTCGATCCCAGGCGCCGGCGAGAAACAATGGGCAGAGTTTTTTTCACCCTATTCCCCTGTTACCTAGCAGTAAAATAGGTACCTGGGTGTTAGTCAGCTGTCACGGGCTGCTTCCTGGGGGTGGAGGCCTGGTCGAAGACCGGGCCGCGGGGACACTAAAAAGCCCCGAAATCATCTCAAGATAACCTCAAGAAGGTACTGGGTGTGAGGACGGGTTAACTCTTAGCTTTGCTTCCTGTGTGTTCGCCGTCTCGTGCCAAAATGCTTCTGATCGATGATGATGAAGATTAAGCCACCCAAAAGGTGGCACGGGCATGAATAGCCCATAAGTGGTGGCCCTTTTGAGCCATTACCAGTATCAATAGATGATACTGGAGATCTGTGGAGGTGCGACTGCACCCTGCGTGACGGGAGATGTCTCCCGTGGCTTCTGATCCTCCTCCTCACTTTGATATACGCGTTTCCCGCCTCTTTGTTCACTTCTCCGGTCGCCTCTGTGCTCGCGTCTCGTGTTCGTATGCAAGCGTTCGTATTGTGTGTTTGTTTCTATACTTTCCAGTGTGGAATAAGCTTGACCATGGCTTCGGCACACAGCTTATCAATACATTTCATCATATCATTGGCTGTTGTCCTCAACCTCTGTGTAGAGGTTGAGGACTACCTCAAGACTGAAGAAGAGTCTTAGTATTTTATATCCCCCTCCTTCCCTAAGCATTAAGTGAATTCTCTTCACTGTTTATCACACAGGTGTTTATCACAGGTGCGGGTGTTTTAGGAGTGAGTTTGTCGTTGCTGGGCGCCACGACGCGGCCGCGTATTGGCGCCAATTGCTCGTCCACTGTGACGTGTTAACCACGTCTTCCTCGTCTCGCTAGGCCTATTGAACACGCACGTTTTTATTTATTAAATATTGATTTAGTTATTTGCGATTTATTAAATCACCAAAAGGGGGTAGGGGAGGGGAGGGGGGGGGAGGGGGGGGGGAGAAGAGGGTGTTGCCTTGTTTCCCAGTCCATTATAGTTTAAGATGGTATTAGTATGTTTGTGTATTTTGTATGCCCTCTCTGAGGCTCGCTCGAATGTTTAAAATGTAGGGTCTTAGACTTGGTGGTTTGTAAAATAGCATCATTACTATTGTTTTCTCATCGTTATAATTCTCATGACAGGATCAGAACCCTCATTTGTCTATTGTGAGTATTTCCTCAATTCCCCTGAGTGTGGGTGTCACTAAGGCTGGTCCTTCTCTTCTTCTGGCCTCAATTAAAATGTTTGATTTCGCGTCTTTTTGCAAAGCTAAAATTGGGGAGTGGACCAGTTTTTTGTTTCTAATATAATTCGGGGTTAATGGCTGTCGTTGAACTGGAATTGATTGATGAGTAGACCACTGATGCTGCAAACAAAAGCCAGCCAGGTGGTGGCACGGGCATGAATAGCCCGTAGGTGGTACAGTGGTTCCGACTCCTGCAGGCCCCTACCGACGCAGACTCCATGGTCACCATGTGCTCCATGGCTCGTGTGCTCCAGGCTCGTAATTAACAGTGTACTCTTGCCTCTGGAGCGGTAACATCCAGGCGAGGTTAATGGGAGCCCAGGTTATACAAGGTGGGAGAGGCGGTGGAGTAGATAAGGTGGTGATGTGCGGACATGTGGTGGGTGGGGCGGGGATGTGTAGGTGACGCGAGAGAGAGAGAGGTGTAGACACACTATGAAGCGAGAGTTGTTGTGGTAGGACAGTGCCTCCCCCCCCCCCCCCCACCACCACCACCACCACCACCACTTAAGTTAACCTGAGAACATCTCTGGGTACTTGAGGACTTAGTTGACATGACTTAAGCTACGCGGCGTGTAGTGTTATAACCCGTTCAGCGGGTGGTGTTACTTCTCAAGTGTTGAGCGGGAGTAACACAAGCACTAGAGGAGAAGCAGGTCGCCCTATCGCCTTATCTCTTATCACAAACTCCTTGTGAGCTCCGCCGACTGACATGGCCATGTATGGCAGATGGCGGATCACACGAATACTTTGTTTTGGGAAACTGTTGGTGTTGGCATGAGGAAGTGAAGGCGCGATTGGTATTAGAGTTGAGGGATATTGTGTTTTTTCAGGGGGAAAGGGGGAGGATTTGGGTGTCTAAATTACGCCTGCACTCAATCGTTGGTGAGGATTGGGAGGGGCCGTGGTGGTAATCTTGCTGCTGGCGACTGTGTGTGAGTGCGTGTGCGTGCGTGTGTGGGTGCGGGGTGGGCATGTGTGTGTGTGCGAGTGCCGTGGAGGAGACTTGCTCCCGAGTGTCATATCACTAGTGTTGGGGTGTTGTTGGTTCCAGCACGCTCTCCTGGCCAGCCCTGCCCTTCACCTGTACTGCGTCAGACTGGTGTACTGCCACAAGCAAGGACGGGGCTCTCTGGCGGGTGTACTTTGGTATACAGGTGGCGCTCACAACTAGACTTGACCATCTAAGGTGCGCAAATGACACTTCAGTTGATCGTTAAACTGTCCAAACACCATTTCATATCGAGGCATTGTTGCTCTTGTGCTCGTTTGGGCCGGAAAAACAAATAGTTTTTGACGTGTTTTGAAACATTTGAAGCGAGTTTTCGCCGCTTATCATTGACCGTAAAGATGAAGTGCCTTTATATTTTATTTAAGCTAAAGGAAGGTCCTTAAAGTGGTATACCCAGATTTGTAAAGCTATTTAGTGATGGCGACGTTGTACGGCTGTTGAGTCGTTTAGTGTTCCCGCGTCGGCTGAGGAACGCTAATGCATAGACGGAGGGAGGACCAGGACCTGTCTCTTGCCCTCCTCCATAGACGGAGGGCCAGCACCTGCCTCTTGCCCTCCTCCAGTTGTCACTCCCGAAGAAATGAAGTCGTTCGGGGCGGCGTACCTGGAGCAGGTCCGCCGGAGGATATCCGGAGGGCGGGACGACCCTCTCTTCGACAACTTCACCCTCGCCGATTACGTGGGCCTCGCTAGATACAACCTTCTTGCTCCTAGAATGTCCAGGTGTGTAGGGGTAGGTGTGGCAGGAGGTCTAAATCCATGTCGCGGGTTTGTCCATGTTGGCGCTAGCAGGTGTGGGAAAGGGGGGAGGGGGGTTCATATCCAAGTCCAACGTTCATGGTTGTGCCCTTAACCATGTGCGTATGTAATGATGTTAGTTACATGTGTTTCTTCTGCGCCGCCTACAGGTAGAGCGGCTTCGACATCTACAGGGCCTGTGTGTGGGTGGGTGGGTGGGTGGGTGTGTGTGTGGGGGGGGGCGGCTTCTGTTTGGATCATTGTACTGTAGTTGGACGAGTGTAGGGTGGTGTTTTTTGTGTTCTACTCTAGAGTGTATTGTGTGTGTGGGAGGAGGGGGTTGTAAGGTGTCGAGAGGGGCAGAGTGGAGCATGTTTGGGCGGGTTGCCTGGGAGAGGTCTTACCAGGCGTCACCTGGGCCGCTCTCACGCACGTGGGAGAAGCAAGTCCACCAGCTGTGGTTTTCAACTGCGCATGTAAACTATATCTTGACTCAGCGCACTTCTATGTGTACCTGTGCGCAGTATAACCCTAATCTTCAGACTTGGATTATACTTTACAGTACTATATTACTTTAGAGTACCGTATGTGTAGTATATATAAGATGCAGTATACATTAGGTAAATTATACATCAGCTAATTACTATACTGTCTATGGGTTTACATTTTATTTATGCTATAAGAAGGTTGCAAGTTTCAGGTAAATACTTTTAAGTGGAAGCATATGTTGACCTTATGTTGGTAGTTAGTACAGGGCGCTGACGGACTTGACGCGAGGAGGTAGTTAAGTGATTACCGTGGGGTTACAGTGTGTTGGTTCCGGGGATCAACGTCCCCACGGCCCTGTTTCTGGTCTGGTTAAGCAGGCTGTTGGACGCAGCTGCTCGCAGCCTGGCGTGTGAATCACCTTACCTTGAGGCTACCTTGAGGTGCTTCCGGGGCTTAGTGTCCCCGCGGCCCGGTCGTCGACCAGGCCTCCTGGTTGCTGGACTGATCAACCAGGCTGTTAGACGCGGCTGCTCGCAGCCTGACGTATGAGTCACAGCCTGGTTGATCAGGTATCCTTTGGAGGTGCTTATCCAGTTCTCTCTTGAACACTGTGAGGGGTTTGCCAGTTATGCCCCTTATGTGTAGCGGAAGCGTGTTGAACAGTCTCGGGCCTCTGATGTTGATAGAGTTCTCTCTCAGAGTACCTGTTGCACCTCTGCTTTTCAACGGGGGTATTCTGCACATCCTGCCATGCCTCCTGGTCTCATGTGGTGTTATTTCTGTGTGCAGGTTTGGGACCAGCCCCTCTAATATTTTCCACGTGTAAATTATTATGTATCTCTCCCGCCTGCGCTCAAGGGAGTACAGATTTAGGCTCTTTAGTCGGTCCCAGTAATTTAGATGTTTTACTGAGTGGATTCTAGCAGTAAAGGATCTCTGCACGCTCTCTAGGTCAGCAATTTCTCCAGCTTTGAAAGGGGCTGTCATTGTGCAGCAGTACTCCACTCTAGATAGCACAAGCGTTTTGAAAAGTATCATCATCGGTATAGCATCTCTAGTGTGAAAAGTTCTTGTTATCCAACCTGTCATTTTTCTTGCAGTTGTGACGGCTACTTTATTGTGTTCTTTAAAGGTAAGGTCTTCCGACATGAGTACACCCAGGTCCTTTACATTGCCTTTTCGTTCTATGTTATGATTTGCCTGCGTTTTGTACGTGGTTTCTCTTTTTATATTTTCAATTTTTCCGTAGCGCATGAGCTGGAACTTATCCTCGTTGAATACCATATTATTTTCTGTAGCCCATAGAAAGACCTGATCTACATCTGATTGGAGGTTTGCCGTGTCCTCTATGTTGCCAACTCTCATGAAAATCCTAGTGTCATCTGCAAAGGATGATACAGTGCTATAGGTTGTGTTCTGGTCTATGTCCGATATGAGGATGAGAAAAAGTACTGGAGCAAGCACAGTACCCTGGGGGACTGAGCTCTTCACGGTTGATGGGCTGGATTTTATTTTGTTGACTATTACACATTGGGTTCTGTCAGTCAGGAAATTGTAGATCCATCTGCCTATTTTCCCGGTAATTCCTTTTGAACGCATTTTATGTGCAATAACACCATGGTCACATTTATCAAAAGCTTTTGCGAAATCTGTGTAAATTACATCAGCGTTTTGTTTGTCTTCCATAGCATCTAATGCCATATCATAGTGGTCCAGCAACTGCGACAGGCAAGAGCGCCCTGTTCTGAAACCATGTTGTCCGGGGTTATAGAGATGCTGTGATTCCATGTATTTTGTGATCTTACTTCTTAGCACTCTCTCAAAAATTTTTATGATGTGCGATGTTAGTGCTATCGGTCTGTAATTTTTTGCCTCTGCCTTATTTCCTCCTTTATGGAGTGGTGCTATCTCTGCTGTTTTTAGTATGTCAGGGATAACGCCAGTATCTAGGCTTTGTCTCCACAGAATGTGAAGGGCCTGCGATAGTGGTTTTTTACAGTTCTTGATGAATATGGAGTTCCAAGAATCCGGGCCTGGTGCAGAGTGCATAGGCATACATCTCTTTCTCTTTTTTCTTAGGGGTATGCGGTTTGAACATATTTCTAGTGCTACTGAGCTTATTTTTTCCAGGCACTGGTTCAGGTTTGCATTTCCTAGCTGTTCTTCCCAGTTTATTTCTGTGAAGTCCTGGTTTATTTGCTCCCAGTTTATCCGTTTATTATTGAAGTTGAATTTGCAACATAGTTGATCAGAACATAGTTGATCAGGTATTTTGTGGAAGTGTTCATGAAAGTTCTCATTTCAACGCTGTGAGAGGTAGACTTGTTATAAAAGTTGTATATATAGAGAGAGAGGCAGTGTGTTCAGAAGTCTTGGGCGCCTTGAGGTTGAGAGAAGTATCTCTTACCGTACTTATTGTCTCTCTACTTTTCAAAGGGGCTATTTCGCACTGCTTGAAGAACTTGAGTAACTTCTAATTGATATAAAGATCCTTTTGTGTGTGTGTGTGTGTGTGTGTGTGTGTGTGTGTGTGTGTGTGTGTGTGTGTGTGTGTGTGTGTGTGGAGTTTAACAGCCTGTAGGTGGATCTGTTCAGTCTGTCTGTTGTTGATATGACAAGCATACGTCGTCTTAGTGTTTCCTTAATATTGTGAGAGGTAGGCGGAGTCTTGTGTCGCAAGGAGAGTTGGGAAGACAGTGACGAGGGTGTAACGATGCAATATTATGCGCGCGCACGCATGTGCAGGCAAGTATGCGCACGCGCACAATCTTTTGAAGACGATAATAAGATGACAGATACCAAGTATGGCGCCACTTCCTGTCGTGGTTTTGTAATTTAAGGTTTCACAATATGATTGACAATAACGGAAGCTGTCACGGTCCCCCCCCCCCCCCCCCCCCCCCAACACCAGGGGCCAGCCTCCTGGTGCTTCGGAGCTCATTAACTGTTTAATAATTGTAAACAAAGCCGCCAAAGATTGAGAAAAGATGTACAGGTTCGTAAGTTTTTGCGTAACTGCTTCGTGAATCTGGCCCCAGATAGCCTAGAGGGCGCTTCTGGCCTGGGGATAGCAGACAGACTAATTGTGTTCTGTCTTCCAGTTATGAGTGGCCCAATTGTTCCACTGAGCCTCATCTCTCTTTAGGTTGGGGCGAGACGTTTGCACCTAATTCTAGCTTCAAGTCGTTTATTATGCACCCCATACCGATTTTGGCGAATTACGGGGTATTCACGCCCGTGCCACCTTTTGGGTGGCTTAATCTTCTTCAGTGTTGTGAGAGAGGTTACAGAGGTTGTGTAATGGACTCGGTAATTGAACCCCAAAACATACTTGAAGATTAGATGATTATTCTGTTGGTCGTTACTGACCTTAATTGTTCTCGTGTCACAAGATACATTATTGATTGGCTAGGCGTAACTCAGGAACGTTGCGTCTCGAAGGCTGCGTCACGGACGACACAGTTGCGTCATGAAGGACACAGTTGCGTCACGAAGTCTGCATGAGGGTCGACACGGTTGCGTCACGAAGACTGTCACACACACACAGGCGGGAACAAGGGTACATGTTGTCACAAACCAGTATATAATAATGAGAGGCATCACAATGCTAATAACGAAGGTGAGAGGAATGCAACATATGTGTATTAAAAACTAAAATCTCAGATGTAACAGACAAGCTTTCTCAAGGTGATGTGTACACTATTCTCAACATCAGTTCAGAACATTGTATACAAAACCTTGAGAAAGGATGAAGGTGTCATTCGAAAATTAGTTTTTTTAATACTTAAACATATATTGGGGTCTTCCCCCCACCTTTGTTCAAACACAGCAGCATTGTGTTAAGTTTATTAATAATAATAATAATAATAATAATAATAATAATAATACTGTATAGCAATATTCACAATTCTATAAACATTTGAAGTCATAACGACAGAGTAAAATTAAATAATTTTTCTCTTTCTATTGACTGATAGTTCTAGTTTAGGGGAAAAATCGATTGATATGTGCAAGTTATTTTTTTATATTGAAAAATCAATATTTTAATTATCTTGCTGTATTTCAGAACATAAGAATTAAGATAACTGCGGCCTGTTTGGCCCATACGTGGCCGCTCCTGTATACCAGAAGAGATATGGGTGAAACTGAAAATATTGTTTTAGGGTTTAAAGAGAGTCGTGTGTAGTGCTCGCTAAAGGGGGAATGATTAATAGTGTAAACACACGATATAATTGAGTGGAGGAGAGCCACAAATGTGGTAATATTGACAGAGAACCATTTTGTTATGGTACCACTGCCAAGTTTGATGACGTCACAGTTTGTTGATATTCTGAGTTGAGAGGCACCCGCACGCACGCGCGCTCCCTAGTGTCCCCCCTGGGATGGGGAACGGGGGGCGGGGTACGACCTTGGCATCCTCCGAGGGAAGGGGCCCAATCGTGTCCTACACGAGCAGCTTAGAAACAGTACTTGAGCAGTAAGCTGAGCCCCAGAGCGAGAAGCGTTTCTTTCTTATGACTAGTAATCCCCCACTTGAACCGGAGAGTCTATCACCAGGTTCAGTCATTACGTACGTTGGCTGTCCTTTGTCTGAGCCACGTGTGGGACCCTGACAGGGGGGTCTTGTGAGGCCGCAGGCTCGCCAGTGAAAAAATCTACAGGAGCCGTGTAAAGGACTCGAACCTATGCGGTGGGTATTCCCAGATGCACGCTCTAGTCTGATGCACCCAGCGCCACAGATTTGAAACCTCATCACGGCTCCTGTGGATTTTCTCGTTGATTTATCAAGGATGATGTTTATTCTCTGTGTAATGACATCAGTGGTCGCTAGTAGAATATAATTCTTAGTGGTGTTGAGCCCTTCACACTATAAGATTATTACCGGTTTAGATTAAGATATTAGATTCTACATTTAGGGAGCCGGTCGGCCTAGTGGACAGCACACTGGACTTGTGATCCTGTGGTCCCGGGTTTGATCCCAGGCGCCGGCGAGAAACAATGGGCAGAGTTTCTTTCACACTATGCCCCTGTTACCTAGCAGTAAAATAGGTACCTGGTTGTTAGTCAGCTGTCACGGGCTGCTTCCTGGGGGTGGAGTCCTGGTCGAGGACCGGGCCGCGGGGACACTAAAGCCCCGAAATCATCTCAAGATACGGGAAAAAGAGTACCACCTCTGGCTGGAAGAAGGGGGACCCATAGCCTCGGAAGAAACCACACACAACGCATCAGAGGGAATGTTTAGGTTCCCTCCAATACAGTCTGTGAGCTTTTCTCCTACCACCCCCGTCCTTTTGATTTTTTTACATTAATATATAAATATCTTTGCACAGAAATAAAATTAGGGAATGGTGGTACTTTACGTAAATGTGTGTGGAGAGCGGGGAAGGTTTAACTTGTAAGGTTACTAGCCAGGTGTTAATGTGACTTATCTGTGTATCTCAAGTTGGGGCATACGGTGGATGAACTAAGTTACCTTCACCCTAGGGCTTGAAAAAAACATCCCCATAACCCTTTTGTTTATTAGTCTTCTATAGTTAACCTTAGGACGTAACCCGTTCTCTGAGACAACCTGCCTTAATCAGTTTTCTATGAATGAATACCACCCGCCAACTGAGCTAAGAGACCATGCTTGCTCTCTACCTTCCCTAGTTTGATTTTGCATGCAGACGATGGCAGCAGGAGATAATGTTATTGGTGAAATTTGTCGGGTTTAAGGATAACTGTAAGAGGTGGAGGTTGGTGGGAAGGAAGTAGAGCGGAGTTAGTGTTAGTGTTTCCTGCCCGAAACGCTTTGCGTAATAGTGGCTTTAGGCATTGTATGTACTAGCTCTATCTATAAAGCCAACAAACTTTGTAAAATCTCTTTATGTACCTTACCTAAATAAAAATTATTATTATTATTATTAAATTATTATTATTATTATTATTATTATTATTATTATTATAGAGAATCACAACAGAACAGTTAAACTCATCATTGTCACCTACTTTGGTGAAGATTTCGAATTGAGAAGTGGAGTGCCACAGGAAGCTTCCTATCCCCCAATGCTTTTCAGCATATATACAGCTGACCTGCCACTTATGTATTCTTTATACATGGAAAGTACATATGGCGACGATGTGGGTCAAATAATGTCAACTAGGACAATCACAGTCGTTACTGGCCAACACAGCAAAGACGGCAGTAGACTTTATAAACTACTTTGAAAGGCGGTTTAAAATAAGTACCAGCAAACAAAAGATGTAAATTAATACACATTGCATAAAGAAATAGCCTATTATAGAGGACAGGGAAATTTGTTCATTAGAGCCCATTATCCTTGACATGCCGACGGGAGACATCTCCCGTCATGCAGGGTGCAGTCGCGCCTCCACAGATCTCCAGTATCAGCTCTTGATACTGGTAATGGCTCAAAAGGGCCACCACTTACGGGCTATTCATGCCCGTGCCACCTCTTGGGTGACTTAATCTTTATCAATCAATCAATCGACAATCGCCCATTCCAACAGTATGGATGTAGAAAGAATATCGTGACTCAAGATCAGTACGAGGACTCAAAAATCATTTAAAGTGCAGAATAAACAAAGCCAAAACAGCCTTGGGCAAATTGAGGAGATTCCGAAGCCTTCACAAACCTTCAGCTACACTAATATCAAACTAATACCGATACTAACGCTAATGCAAATCTAATACACTAATACTGCATCTCGAATGCCCTCCAGTACCACTACACGCCTTAAAGAAAGCCAACCTGCAAAAACTACAAATCATGCAAAACAAGACTGTATGAAAAACAGCAAAACACCGTCCACCATGTGACCAAACATGTCGGGAACAACATGAAGCCCTGAACATACAACCACTGAAAATGAGACTACAGCAGCAAGCCACCAGTGTGTGGAATACAATCGAAATGTTAAGACTGAATTCTAGACAGGACTACTCAAATATGAGATGCCCTGCCCCACACAGCTGGTGGCCCAAGAGCTTCAATCGTCTTATCGAGGGTAACCAAGCTCCATAATACATAATTTCAATCTGAAATACATACCAGAAAACCCACACGGGAAATAAAGCCTTCAAAGAGAGCAGCAAAACATGTACTCGATCATCTGAGTGTATGTGAATGCTGCACACTATTCATCTATAGACATTCATGTATGTTGAAATACATATGAAAAGACTCGCAGCTCCCTGCAAAAAGAGAGCAAGCTTGGCTTGGCTACCAAACATACATGGTGTCAGCAAGGCGGACAGCTCACCTGCTATCATAACTTGTACTGTATTCCACATTTGGTGTATACTGGCAGCAGGTTTTCTTTTAAACAGGTCTCATTGAATATGACCGCATATTCAGTATTTACCATCTTCTGATTTAGGGCTTCTATCCCTTTATTTTCCTAGCATCAGGGCTTAGCTGAAAGAGGAGTTCTCCAAAACTCATTTTCGTTATTTCAAGGTGAAGAAAAAAGTGAATTACTATAGAATGTATTAAACTTATTTATACAATTTGCACAACGTTTCGAACTTTGAGGTCGTTTCCCTTCCTAAACGTTTTCCTTCCTTAACTTGTAACTCTACATCTTGGTTGTGGGACTGGGGAAGTTAGACTAAATTATTAATAGTGGAGGAAAAGCGAGCTAGCTAGCTAGCAGGAATTGAAATGGATAGGTGTGGTGGTGGTGGTGGCTGTGGGGGAGATGGATAGATGCTGCGACGGGGGAGATAAGGTCGGGATGGTTCTCTAGGGAGCAGTGACTGGGAGCAGATAAAGGGTGTTGAAGAATATATAGCAGTTTGATCGTACACAAGGGTGAAGGGGATGAGGGGAGGGCTATCGTGGGTAAGAGGTGTAGGTAGGTGAGATGTGTATAGGTGAGAGAGAGAGACAAAGAAGAGTTAATAGTGAAAGAAACTTGTATCAAGAGGACAGAGAATAGGAAGGAAAGCTGTAGAAGAAAGAGAAGATAGGGGGATAGTTCACTAGAGGAGCAGGGAGACGGACGAATACCATCCCGGCGTGATAAGGAGAGAGTGAGAGGCGTGATAAGGAGAGAGTGAGAGGCGTGATAAGGGGAAGGAGAGTCAATAACTGCAGGAAAGTTATGCAAGATGCTGAGGAGAGGGGGGTGAGGGGTCTGAGGAGGGGAGGAGGGGGGGGGGAAGCAAGTGCACACACTGGCTGAGATTTGTGGGTAGTTTGTTATTAGGCTTTGAAGGTGTGGAAGATAGTGATGACGGGTTATGGCCGGGAGGGGGGCTCCTGGTTAGCAGCAGGGTGGTAGGTAGGTAGGGTGGTAGGGTGGTAGGTAGGGTGGTAGGTAGGGTGGAAGGTAGAGTGGTAGGTAGGGAGCGAGGGAGGGAGGGAGGGATTCTGTGAAGGAACAGGAAGCGAGATGGATACAATCCCAATTAAAAAGTTAACCATTGTCATCAAAATTTGAAAGCTCACGAACTTCACGCCCAAGCATGCACGCCCACGCATGCACGCCCACGCATGCACGCCCACGCATGCACGCCCACGCATGCACGCCCACCAGGAAATGCCGAGAAGGTGATTAAAGTTGAATTCCAGTCTTCAAAAGACAAAGGAATTGAACACGAAATAATCATCCCGTGAAACAATAGTGTGTCACCTTTGCCAAACAATAACATGGTATGGAGGAGAGGGGTGGCCTGCAGGACCCAGGAAAGGGGGGGGGGGGAGATATAGGAGAACTTAGTATACAAAGGAAGGAATGAATTATCAAGGGAAAGCGCCAAGCCATTACGACTCTATAGCACTGGGAAGGGGTCAGGATAAGGATTTGGGATGGGACGGCGAGGGGAGAAGAATGGTGTCACAACCATTTGGACGGTCGGGGATTGAACGCCGATCTGAATGAAGCGAGACCGTCGCTCTACACTTAGTATACGAGTGTAAGGCGACAGTCGGAGAAACTGTATGAAAACGACAGCGTTTAGGACAACAGGACAACCCAAGACTGTAGCGCGGTCCAACCCGTTCTCGCAAATTTAATAAGTCAATATTGACTTATTAAATATGTGCATGGGTGACATACTTAACATAATAGATACCCTTAAAAAGATTCATAGAAAACACCGACCTTACCTAACCTTGTTAGTATCTTAAGATAAGCATCTTATTACTTCGTAATTACAATTATTACCTAACCTATAATAGGTATAGGTTAAGTAATAATTGTAATTACGAAGCAATAAGATGCTTATCTTAAGATACTAACAAGGTTAGGTAAGGTCGGTGTTTTCTATGAATCTTTTTAAGGGTATCTATTATGTTTAGTATATCACCTATGCACGTAGTTAATAAGTCAATATTGACTTTACGAATTTGCGAGAACGGGTTGCGCGGTCATACTAGAGGACGACAGCGGTGAATGGCAGTGTCCAAGGTTAAACAAAGCCTGTGGAGGGCACACAGAAACTGACAAGGAAGTGTGTGTGACGTAGTCAATGAAAGATTTCATAGTTTTCAAAAACTGAACCCGAAACTACTGTACCACAGAGTACATGGAAGACTATACAACTAATTAATAGGATTAGAAACAGATGCAGCAGGAGAGGGATTAAGGAAGCCATTACAAGAACTGGTTAAAACAAAAGTATCAGAACATGATGAAATATTCCCCGTGGATCCATTAACAGAGCAACCCGTTCTCGCACTTTCTTAGTCAATATTGACTTATTTAATAAGTGCATATATGACATACTAATTTATTGTGAATATTTTAGTTTACCTTGAAAAGCTTCATAGAAAACACCGACCTCGCCTAACTTTCTTAGTATGTTAAGATAAGCATCTTATTGCTTTGTAATTACAATTATTACTTAACCTATACCTATAATAGGTTATAGCTACTGGAGGCTACTGGAGTACTCGGTAGACCACTGGCAGTGATAAGCAGCTACTAGATGTACAAAGGTAAAATACCAAAGGGATGGAAGACGGCTAACCTTGGACCTATCCTCAAGAAAGGGGACTGGCAAAGTACCTAAGCTATACCAGTGTCACTCTTGCCTTTTCTACAAAATACTGTGGCTAGTCGGGGAAAAAATTAAAGTATTTTACACAACGTATGGGAGACCCACTCTGGAGTATGCAGCCCCTGCGTGGAACCCCACCTAAATACTAAAACTTTAAACCATTCCATAGGTATGCAACAAAGCTTATAGCAGCACCTGCAAGGATTGAATTATGACATAGCCGAGAATTGAACCTTCCTACACTTGGAGAGGGAGAGTAGAGGAGACATGATAACGACATTAAGGATTGTTAAATAAATTTATATGGAAGATGGCATGTTTAATATGAAGCAGAGTAGATCAAGAGAACAAGATGGAATGATATGAAGGACATATTTAGAGTAAGAGTAGCGAGCTAATAGAAAGGCCTAAACTTAGTGAGAAAGTGACAGTTGATAGAAAAATTTGTTTCAAAAGTATATACAAGACTCGAGATTCACTGCAATGGTCTAGATGGTTGGTAAGGCGGGGTCACAGAGCTGGAGGAAGATCTTGTGGGCACAAATAGGTGACAATGACCACTCCCTTCTACTGCAACACACACACACACATACGCACGCACACATACACACACACACACACACACACACACACACACACACACACACACACACACACACACACACACACACACACACACACACACACACACACACACACAGTAGTTTCAAAGCGTTATATGACAAAGAGTGCTGGGAAGACGGGACACCACGAGCGTAGCTCTCATCCTGTAACTACACTTAGGTAATTACACTTAGGTAATTACACACACACACACACACACACACACACGCACGCACATACACATACACACGCACGCACACATACATACACGCACGCTAGGCTGTCCTGCTAAAAATAATGGTCCACTGAGTTTAATTAAATTAGTTTCCCCGTATAAAAAAATATATTACGGATTCAGAATTCTGTAATAACGGAAAGTGATATCTCGCCTTTTTTATTTAAATTTTTAATTATTTATTTTTTAATTACTATTTTACTGAATGAATGGATCTTTTAATTTTATATTGCAATATTAATTGTTTCTGTAATATTTTGGTGAAATTATTTCGTGGTAATATATCTTAATATTTTTTTTCAGTTTCTTTTGCTGTCTGTAAATGAAAGAAAAATGGCGAACATTGTTTTATACAATTGGTATTTTAATTGTGATGAACGGTCAAAGAAAACGGAGAAAGGTTGTGTTACCTCGTAGAAAATGGTGGTTATTTCCAGGTACGGTTGATTATTTTGGTTTGGTTAACGCTTAAGCAGTAATTGAGAGTGCAGGTGTATGAGTGGTTGAGTGTGAGGTTGATTAGTGGTTGAGTGTGAGGCCCCGGGCTTTAGGGGGGAGGGGGGGGGGGTGTTGAGTATGAGGTTAAGCTCAAATGGGGGAGGGGGGAAAATGCTGATGATTGTAGACAAGAGGTAGATGATAACGTACGGAAGCCGGGGCCAGGAGCTGAGGGTCTGTATCTAGGTGAGTACATCTAGGGGGGTACGCGCACTGCCGCCACCTATGTTAAAACAAATCATTTTTTTTTTCATTCACCTTCGTCTAGCTTGTCTGTTCCCCCATCTCTCTCCCCTTCCTCCCCTTCCTTCCCTTCCTTCCCTTCCTTCCCTTCCTTCCCTTCCCTTCCGGGGAGTGTGTTTACCTCAGTGTCTATAAATATCAAGTTCCCTATTGAATCTGTCGGTCTTAAAGAGTCTTGGCCCAGAGGTAGTATCCGATGACCAAGGAGGCTTTCAGTATCTTGAGGTTATCTTGAGATGATTTCGGGGCTTTAGTGTCCTCGCGGCCCGGTCCTCGACCAGGCCTCCACTCCCAGGAAGCAGCCCGTGACAGCTGACTAACTCCCAGGTAAAACTAAGACTAAGCTCACTCCCAGTAAGCTTAGTCTAGGGGGGGGGGGTGGTAACGAGACTTTCGGTAAGCTTAGTTCTAAGTAATTATCAAAAGACGTCAAAGCTTCGTTCCAAACCATTCAATATTTACACAACATAAAATGCCTTCCCTGATAATCTTGAACAAATGAATTGTTTTCAGAAGTGTAACTCTTGCGTTGCAATGGGTCATAAACATGTGTGTTAGCCTGAGGTGTTGGCGGTGGTGCTGGAGTAATCAAAATAACGACAGAGGTGTCAGACCAAGTGTGGCGCAAACTCGTATTTTCCAAATACCTTTTTTTTCGTTTGAGGGTGATGTTGCCTTGAAGGGAAGCGAGATAGTATGTGCAGGGTGGCATTGGTCGGAGGTGAGGATAGGTGGGGGGTTGGTATTTGTGGGGTGGGAATAGGTAGGTTGATTGATGAAGATTAAGCCACCCAAAAGGGGGCACGGGCATGAATAGCCCGTAAGTGGTGGCCCTTTTGAGCCATTACCAGTATCAAAAGATGATACTGGAGATCTGTGGAGGTGCAACTGCACCCTGCGTGACGGGAGATGTCTCCCGGACCAAATGGTGACCAAATGGTCTGGGAATAGTTATGGTCAGGGGGTAGAAATAGCCTAAGCTACTCTATCCCTTTGAAATGTGTGGTTTTTCTCGTCTAAATAAACATGAACTTGAATAGGTATGGTGGGTAAAATTGGCGTGGCCATATTATAGCGTTGGAAGGTTGGCCTAGTCTTCAAATTATAATTTGTTCAATATTACTTCCAACTGCATATGACCTCGACACAGTGCCACCACTTACCCTTCACTATTGGCACCATAACCAGTGTGTGAACAAGCTAGACAGACTGGCACTGCGTCCACCATTTCTCACATTTGATCTTTGGTGATGGTATGTTGCGGCACCACCAGCTTGACACGGTGCAGACCTTACTGGCTGGCGGCGGGTGCTCCCGTGACTGTGTGAACTGCCCAGTGACAAGGAGGGAGCCCCACCACCTGGCAAGGACGATCGAGGGCTTGGCGAGCCAAATGCATATTTCCTTATTCATGAATGACCACCTCCTGCTGCCTCCTGCATCTTGAACGTCCACCTGCCCGGTGATCTGCATGCCTGCCTGCATGCCTGCCTCGCTCTGCCTGCTTGCCTGCATGCCTCGCTCTGCCTGCTTGCCTGCATGCGAATGATAATCCCAATCGTGTGTAAATAAGAGAATCTCTACCGTCGCCTGTACCACATTATGTAAGCGCTCTACATATGAAGAATATGTAGTCATGGCTTGAAACTTTCTGTATGAAAAGTCTTGTATCTAAAGGCCCCCAAGTTCTTGTCTTCCCCCAGCGTGATGGGTGAGGGGAAGGGGGCGAGGCGCAGGCACCGGGAGGTGAAGGGGAAATGGGAATATCATTGACGCGGGATGCAGGCGGAGATGATGGGTGGTGGAGGATGTGGTCCAAGGAGAGGATTCACCCCCACAGATGGTGGTGGGTGGGGGAGGGAAAGTGGGCTCCCCACACGAGGTGCCTGATGGCCGGTAGCGAGGGGTTCCCCTCCCATAACCACCCCAACAATTTTGATTTGTGATGTGTTCTTCAGTGGCCATTATTCCTGTTCTTTGTGGGTTAAGAACATGAGGTTAAGGGAACCCCTACACAGATTCTGTACCTGTGGGGGGGGGGGGGGTTCCCTGTTGGGCTCTGTCTCAGCGGTGTATCAAGAGATAAGGTATAGCCAGACCCGCGCCTGATATAGGGTCCGTATGCGCCATCCTCGTCACCTTATCAGCCAGCTGGAGCCACGAGCCCCAGCACCGGTCCACCCCCACAACCACCTGCCCCAGCTGGTGTTTTCTGGCTCCGGGAAGTCTGCCAACTGGTTTGTGTTCTCGAGTAACGGGCGCACTTTGGAACGGGTTTGGAGACTGGTGGAAGGGGAGGTGGAGTGGGGCCGGTGGAGTGGAAGGGGGCGAGGGTAGGGTGTAGTGTGGGTGGGAGGGGCTAGGGGAGGGTGTAGTGTGGGTGGGAGGGGATGATATAGGAACGTCTACACAAGACTCCACCAGCTGCAGTCTTATATTTTGCGCTTAAGGGCGAGTGTAATGAGCAACATCACTTGAACTATGTGTAAACATACCCCCCCCCCATAGCAACATGTAACCCCCCTCTCCCTTCCCTCCCCCCCATAACCCACATGGATGAAACCCCGCGGAGTTATTCATTCTGGCGCTTGTACCCAGACGTAGCGAGGACTTCCCAAACACACTCGTGTGAGCACATCAAGCAAGGACACTAAAACTCTTAAACCAGATGTAGGGTAAACCAGAGGGTAAACCTAGACGAGGCTGTGAACCTAAAGAGTGGCGGGCTGTGAACCTTATCAAGTGTAAACTTGATAAGGAAAGAAAAGGGGAAAAATATATATTTTAATCAACGTATATAAGACAGAATGTCTGTTTTTTTCTAAATTGAAGGCCAGACGGATGGGACCAGCCTGACCTTACCCAGCGCCTTACTCAACTTTCACACGTGAAGCATGTGGGGGTAGGGGAGTGTCGTAGGCCAGTCGGGGGTCAGCCACAGTGCCACACTAAGAAATATAGGCATCTAACCGACCCCCCCCCCCCCCTACCCCAATTATTTTAAATTTCTGGGAAAATGCTAATAGCATTTTTCCAGCTCTTGATTTGAGACTTTGAGTCAAGAGCAACAGTGTTTCTTTCTAGGTATCTCAATACCATAACAATGGCAGCGCTTGCATGAAGAGGCGTAATTTTAATTTTTTTTCCATTACCGGTTTAAGAGGCATTATTCCTGATTAGTGTGCGTTGTCCCAGCCCTAGGATTAGCAGAACCAGATAGTAGAATTAGCTAATTAGTAGGATTAGCTAATTAGTAGGATTAGCAGCAGCAGCGTAGATTTTGTCTAATTTTCTGCCTGTTTAATTAAGTCCCTGGAGATACTAGTCTCATTTCTTGTGGTATGATGGATGTGTTTGGTTGTCATATCGTTTATCATCAATTAATGGTTGATCGTCGCAGGGGGGCGAAGTGGACACAATAGTGAGGGTCTCTGGGGTTCATAGTCCAACCACTTGGGCTGGACGGTAGAGCGACGGTCTCGATTTGTGCAGGTCGGCGTTCAATCCCCGACCGTCCAAGTGGTTGGGGCACCGTTCCTTCCCCCCATCCCATCCCTAGTCCTTATCCTGATCCCTTCAAAGTGCTATATAGTCATAATGGCTTGGCGCTTTCCCCCCTGATAGTTCAATTCAATTCTGGGGTTCATAATAGCAAACGTGTTTCCCTAAACTAACACATCTTTCAACACTGGGGGAGGGGGATTAACCTTGCGGTGATTCCTAGGAGGATTACCGCACCACACACCTTGTCGTAGAAGGGGGTAGAAATAGCCTAAGCTACTTGACTTGAGAATGGTCCAGGACGGAGCGAAACGTCGTCGTCCCTTCATCTTCTAGTGTGTGGTCTGGTCAATAAGCTATTCTATCCCTTTGAGATGTATTTCTTTCTTGTCTCAATAAACATACTTAAACTTGTCGTAGATTGTGTTTCTTGATAGGGACATTCCAGGTGTTGTTAAGGCTTCATTGTGGACGCTTTTAGGTCCTTTGATATCGCTGAAGTATGCGCATGAGCCTAGTGGGGGAGTGTAGTGTTTGAGGGAGCGTACGCATGTTTTGTACATCTGCTGTGTACGTTATGGGCTCGCCATAGCCCGTGCTACATGGACATATTGTTCTGAGTAGCTAAAACTAAAACAACATGCTGTGTACGTCGAGAGCCGGTCGGCCGAGCGGACAGCACGCTGGACTTGTGATCCTGTGGTCCTGGGTTCGATCCTAGGCGCCGGCAAGAAACAACAGGCAGAGTTTCTTTCCCCTATGCCCCTGTTACCTAGCAGTAAAATAGGTACCTGGGTGTTAGTCATCTGTCACGGGCTGCTTCCTGGGGGTGGAGGCCTGGTCGAGGACCGGGCCGCTGGGACACTAAAGCCCCGAAATCATCTCAAGATAACGTCATGTTAAGCACGACAGTGGCAGCTCCATGACCATTCCAGGGCGTGACTGTGAGGACCGTGGCTGGGTGTACGTGTCCGGGGCGGCGACCAGGCTGGACACCAGTCTCTCAGCATAAGGACTCTGCTTTATTAGGACTCTGCTTTATTACATATTTAAGCTGGTCTTTGCAGCTTTACTTTCACTTTTGAATGTGTAATTTTTTTTCTTCATTGTGGTGTTTGTGTTAATATTTTTTTATCTTCCGTCTCCCTGTATCCTCTCTCTGCTCTCCTCCCATAGGAGATTTACATACGGGGAAGGGCTGATAGCGTACCACAGAGCCTTGTCCCTTCCTGTTTTAATTTTGTCGGTGATTGGTAGAATTTGTGTAACAATAAGGTTATGACAATATTTATACTGTGCGAATGATGCAGTGGTTGAGGTGCCCGAAAACTCGTCACTCTAGAACTCATCCCGACATGAACTTTGGCTGTACTGGGAGTGAGGCCTTGGTATCCCCCCCCCCCTAGCCGGCCCGTCCTCATAAACTGTCTAGATGTTCCTTAAACCAGGAACTACGGGCTCACCATAGCCCGTGCTACTTGGAACTACTTGTTCCAGGAAGCGAATCTTTAACAACAACAACAACTTAACCCAGCCTCCAATCCCCTTGTTCAGTCTTAATCACAAAACCCACTACACACAACTGTTGAGAGGCATTGACCTGTTGAGGTGGGACCCAAGAGCCAGAGCTCAACCCCCCGCAAACACAGACGAGTGCAACTCTCAACTGAAGACGGTCGACCGTTTCCCGAACAGTGCTTCGGCTCGCTTTCTGTTCGAATGGTATAATTTTTTTACATTATTTTAGGAAGTTTATTTTAATTGACGTGTTGTTTGATCAATGTTATACATTTACTAGCGGGGGCACCAGGCTGTAGTGAGTGGGGCTGGAAGCTGGGAAGGAGGGGGGGGGAGGGGGTCACCTCACTACTGAAGCGATTGGTTTCTGTTAGACATCTGGGGCAAGGCTTATTGATCCATTTATTTATCTCTGTATTTTTCTCTGTTTCAGGTGAGTGGATGAGTTGGTAAGGTAGTAAAGTTGGTGAGTACAGCGTCTGGGGCGGTGAGTAGTGAAGATGAGAACGTCTAGGGGTCCAGTATTGATGTTGATGCACTCGGGTATATCAATTATTCACATATTCGGGCAGTCATATGTACATGAGTGCCATGTATTGTCCAGGTGTCAATAGAGCGGTGTATAGAGAGAGACGAAAGTGAGAGTTGACCTCCACAGCCACCACCTCTTGTATAGTATCACTATACTGTACAAGAGTATATACCCTCCTCTATACATACACACACACACACACCACATACATCCATACATACGTACATCCATACATACGTACATCCATACATACGTACATCCATACATACGTACATCCATACATACGTACATCCATCCATACGTACATACAGATACATTGAGAATATCCATACCAGCTTGTAACTAGAGACATCCATGGATGGGAAATACAAGATTAACGAGGTTTAATTACTTGCCTAATAACTAAACAAAAGATTGTGTGTACCTTTCAATGGGTAATTGAACAGCAGTGTAGGTGTACTCACCTAGTTGTGTTTGCTGGTGTTGACCTGCAGACCTGGTCAATAGTGTGTGTATGTACTTACCTGTCACTACCTACCCGTCTGTCTGACTTCCTTGGACAGAAGGCACTGGACGGGCGGAGGGTGGGGGGGGGGAGCTGGCACTAGGCACCAGCGCCACACCTATGATGTTGTACCTGTAAATATTAGCCATTTATTATTTATGTTACAAGTAGCAACGTGCAATTATAACAATAGTGTACGAGGTAACGAGGAAGTGGAATGGTAACGATGCGAGATGATTACCAGTGTTGCCATGGTCTGTTACAGTGTTGCCATGGTCTGTGCTACAGTGTTCTATATCTTGAAGGATTTTGTGGGTGAGTTATATACGTCTTGATGTCTGTGTTGCATCGGAACGTCGGTCGCAGTGTGACTTCACTCGTTATTTGGTAATGTTGTATAGGATGTAATACAAGTGTGTATGATTTATTAGATGATGCAGCGGGTTGTTATACTGGCAGTTATTAATGATAGTGTAAGGTAATGGTGAGTATTTTTGTTGTCATACAGTAGACGCGAGAGGTGGCGTCCAGTACTGTAAAACACTGTTTTTGTAACTGTTTAATTTTGAAGCTTTTGGTATGCCTCGTGCGTGTGTGTGTGCGTGTGTGTGTGTGTGTGTGTGTGTGTGTGTGTGTGTGTGTGTGTGTGTGTGTGTGTGTGTGTGTGCGTGTGTGCGTGTGTGTGTGTGTGTGTGTGTGTGTGCGTGTGTGTGTGTGTAAACAAACACGATACCTTGGTGTTTGTGGTGTTGTGAATGTTGTAACTATATGAGAGCATTGTAAAATTCTCATTGTTATATATTCATCTGTTGCTTGACCCCCCCCCCCCCCCCCCTGATGACGCATCAGGGGTGATATCAGCTGATGTACGCACGCATGCACGCACGCACGGGGCAGGTGAACTCTCCACCAGCTGACCAACAGCTGGCCTCATAACCCCCCCCCCCCCCCCTTGACACCGTATTAGGGACCACCTCCGTTAAGGTAACTGTGGCGGCGGCTGGCAACTCTCCCCGTGGGTGTTCACTCTCAGCTAATGTTGGCGGACACTTGTTTTCGCGAATCACACCACGGCGTGTGTGTGTATTTTGACGTTACTTCGGGTTAACGGAAATATAAATAACAATTTCAATTATATATATTTATACCGGTATATGTGTTTTATATTTAATGAACGAATGCAAATAGTTTCGGCAAGCGCTATTGATATAATTACGAGATTTGAATGAAAGGTTCAATAAATATGTAATTCTTCATATGGTCTTGTAGATATGGAGTCCAGTAATATATACAACCGATAAATGTCGGTGTTAGTAACCCGTATGTTACTGACTGTGGGAACGTGAAGCCTATTATGCCACGTAGACCCCTGGCGGCCGGTTGACTGACTCATCCTGGGTAACCGGATTTTGATAATAGTTTCTTTAACTTTCTGTATATTCCGGTGCAAGGGGGCAGTGTGTGGGCCGAAGTAGGTTAACCCCGGAGTAAGACGGCCGGTTGAAACGCTACGGTTTTGCTGCGACGAAGAGAGATGAAAAAGACTAAATGGAGAGGAATACGTGGTACACCCGCCTACACAACCACACACCTACACACACACACAACACAGACACACACACACACACACGAGAGAGCCCCAAGTGGCTAGGGTATGTGGATCTGCGCTCGCTAGTTGGCGCTAGGGACGAGTGACTAATGTGGCGGAGTGCGTCTCCGGTGGGTGTTGGAGTGCTACTGAGGGCTGGCCTGGGCCCTGGCCAGGGCTTGGCCTCACACTGGCTGCCCTCTAACGGTGACTGCCCTATACACAGCCGGCTGGCTTTGCCACAGCCGTGCGAAAGCCATTATACTCGTTAACATCTCCTAAAGTGCGGGTATGCGTACGGTAGTGAATATTATCAAAGAACTGGCGGATAAAAGTGCTCCGAAGTGTTTTGTGATGTGTTACCAAAGTGCATTAATGCATGTGTGTGTGTTTTGATACCGGAAATATGTCGCTTCTCCCGTTGTTGTTGGAGAAAGTCATGGTGGTGCTTGAAGATGTGGTTATTGTTATTGTTGGAGAGAGAGAGAGAGATGGATATTGAAGGAGGAGGAGAACCAGGAAAGAAAGGCCACAGTTGGTCTAAGAGCCAGGTGTTGTGGTCTATATATATGTAACGGCAGCTAAAGTATTTCATTCAATTATTATTTTGTAGTTCCCGACAACCTGATGCCTTTGTGAGGCTGTGCTTGCCCGGCAGCCTTTGTGAGGCTGTGCTTGCCCGGCAGCCTTTGTGAGGCTGTGCTTGCCGGGCAGCCTTTGTGAGGCTGTGCTTGCCCGGCAGCCTTTGTGAGGCTGTGCTTGCCGGGCAGCCTTTGTGAGGCTGTGCTTGCCCGGCAGCCTTTGTGAGGCTGTGCTTGCCGGGCAGCCTTTGTGAGGCTGTGCTTGCCCGGCAGCCTTTGTGAGGCTGTGCTTGCCGGGCAGCCTTTGTGAGGCTGTGCTTGCCCGGCAGCCTTTGTGAGGCTGTGCTTGCCGGGCAGCCTTTGTGAGGCTGTGCTTGCCCGGCAGCCTTTGTGAGGCTGTGCTTGCCGGGCAGCCTTTGTGAGGCTGTGCTTGCCCGGCAGCCTTTGTGAGGCTGTGCTTGCCGGGCAGCCTTTGTGAGGCTGTGCTTGCCGGGCAGCCTTTGTGAGGCTGTGCTTGCCCGGCAGCCTTTGTGAGGCTGTGCTTGCCCGGCAGCCTTTGTGAGGCTGTGCTTGCCCGGCAGCCTTTGTGAGGCTGTGCTTGCCTGGCAGCCTTTGTGAGGCTGTGCTTGCCCGGCAGCCTTTGTGAGGCTGTGCTTGCCTGGCAGCCTTTGTGAGGCTGTGCTTGCCCGGCAGCCTTTGTGAGGCTGTGCTTGCCTGGCAGCCTTTGTGAGGCTGTGCTTGCCGGGCAGCCTTTTGTGAGGCTGTGCTTGCCTGGCAGCCTTTTGTGAGGCTGTGCTTGCCTGGCAGCCTTTCTAAACATTTTCTAGTGTAATCCTGTGTTAACACACCAAAACTACTGTAAACAGCTCTGTTTACATCGTCTTAATTTATTCCTTTGTCCGTGTAAATATTTGCGTCACGTCTCCCCGAGGTGAAGATCTCGGGTAAATGACCAGATTCATCCTATTCATCGGAGCAAAGGTGCCTGATATTGGAGACTCTTCAGCCTTATTACTTGAAACTGCCTCCTCACTGGGTTATTTTGACTACAATAAGTGATTAATGTAACGGTTTGTTTGGGGTGGATTATTGTGTAGTTTTGATGGAGATTGGTGGTGAGGGAACAAGACCTGCCTCGGGGGGCCACGCCCCTCCCTGTAGGACCTGCCTCGGGGGTCCACGCCCCTCCCTGTAGGACCTGCCTCGGGGGGCCACGCCCCTCCCTGTAGGACCTGCCTCGGGGGGCCACGCCCCTCCCTGTAGGTCCTGCCTTGGGGGCAAGGCAGGGGCAGAAGGTGGGTTGCGAGGAGCATCCACCTCCTCGGTCCCTCCCTCTTTGCTTCCTTTCTCTCCTGCATCCTGAGGAGTCGGAGAATGTCTCCGTCACACCTTGGGGCTCCGAGGGTGGCTGCAGGCGTCTCCATTGTCCTCTCCCCCCGTGACCACGTGCACAGGTTCACGTGGACGTCACTATAACGTGGTGCACGTAGCTGCTTGACCCATGAATGAGTTGTCTTGTGAATGGCTTTCCGGTTCCGGCACTCTGAGGAGTTGCCAGTTTGTGCTTGCTGGCATCTGATGCTACACAGAGTACTGATGTTCGTGGCTACATTGGGATATACCCACTCGAATATACTTGAGTATATTATGATAACTATGATATACTAGTGTACTTTGGGTATACAGAGAATGTTCCTGTTTGTGACAGGATTTGACGCTGAAATACAATTCCTATGTAATGCAAATGACCTGCATATTTAACTATCATTTCCACATGTAATTGTCAACACTGGTTGGAAAGGCGAGGCTCGGGAGCCGATGCTCGGCCCTACAAGAGTATCTAAATAGGAACATGCTCTCCCTCAGTATGTACCCACGAATACAGTGGGTCTCTGTATTCGTGAGTGTAATACAGGGTGTGGGTATACCTTGGCTGGTCGTGTGAGGGTGACGCTATTGTTGAAGTCGAGGAGGAGGAGGTGCAGGTGAAGGAGGTGGTGGTGGTGGTGGAGGAAGAGGAGGTAGTGGTGGAGGTGGTGGTGGTGGAGGAGGAGGAGTAGGAGGTATACGTCATACCAGAGGAATGGGTCGTCCTTAAGATCCTCTTCGTGTGAGGGGTGCTGGGGGGGGGGGGTTAGTTCTTGCAACAGGGTGTGGAGACTAAGGTGTTCTTGCAGCAGGGTGGGGAAGGGCGGGGAAGTAGTTCCTGTCGCAGGAAGATTCTCTCAACATTTCCAGCGAGATAATAAGGTATACCTTATAATGCCAGTGGGGAAAATGGGTGTTGACTCATGCTTCGGAGGCGGAAACAAAGATCAGAGGTCACAGACCAAAGCTGATGTTGCTCTAGGCTTGTAGGGTAGTTGGGTAGGTTCAAGAGCGCCTACCCTCCTGGGGCCAGATTCACGAAGCACTTACGTAAGTACTTACGAAACTGTACATCTTTTCTCAATATTTGGCTGATTTGTTTACAATTATTAAACAGTTAATGAGCTCCGAAACACCAGGAGGCTGTTTATAACAATAATAACAGTTGATTGGCAAGTTTTTACGGTTGTAAACTGTTTAATAAATGTAACCAAAGCCGTCAAAGATTGAGGAAAGACGTACACTTTCGTAAGTACTTGCGTAACTGCTTCGTGAATCTGACCCCTGGCTTGTCCTTACATCCTTACCTATCACTGCTTACCTGTCAGTGACTATGGGAAAGCGAGGTCTAGCTCCTTACACCTTGCAGCCTGTTGTTGTAAGCGAACTGTCTTAGCGTTCGAATTCTGCCAATTGACCTTAAAATTGTGGCTGGAGGCGGTCATCCACATCTTTCAATGCATTCCACAGGGTACGAGTAGGTACAGGGTGTCCTTGCTCATTCCTTTTCTTAGACGTTTTCTTAAAAGCTTCCATTAAAATCCTCATGTCCGCCTTTCTCTCAGTTTAAAGTGGTCCATGTCCATTTCATGTCCAACAATTTGTCACTTTTCGGTATCTTGTATGTTATCATATTCCAGTTCAGTCCAGCCACCAGACCTCGCCAAACAAGGGCTGGTCGCACTCCAACCCGTAATGTTACAAATCACGCCGCTTTTCGCTCGTATTCTCAATCGGGCCAAAAAATGGACGTAATTCAAAATGAAATCGGCTTACGAAAGTGACGTGCTGTTCCGTTTTCTGTTTTGAGGCATCTATATTAGGCTGTTAGGTTAGGAGAGGAAACTTTTAATAAATAATTTGCATGACGTTTTGAAACTTTAGGAGAACTTCTTGCCCTTCTTGCCCGACCGTGGGAGCCGGTCGGCCGAGCGGACAGCACGCGGGACTTGTGATCCTGTGGTCCTGGGTTCGATCCCAGGCGCCGGCGAGAAACAATGGGCAAAGTTTCTTTCACCCTATGCCCCTGTTACCTAGCAGTAAATTAGGTACCTAAATTAGGTCAGCTGTCACGGGCTGCTTCCTGGGGGTGGAGGCCTGGTCGAGGACCGGGCCGCGGGGACACTAAAAAAGCCCCGAAATCATCTCAAGATAACCTTCTAACCTACCAGAGGACCCTTAACTTGCTGTTTTGGAATAAAAAGTCTAAAATTTATTTTCAATCATTTTTCATTTTTTTCCGTAGCGCATACGATCGAAAAATGACGTAATTTATAAGAGGACTGAAACTACTAGGTCGCCACCCAGTGGTTTCAGGTCCATCACTTGTACCATTGTTGACTGCTGCTGGCATTCCTACGGAATTCAATAGGTATTTTCAAAGTTTAAGACCGACTATAAGACGCCAACGACGCAAATCAGTGTAGCTGGCCCGTCTTGGCGGCAATTATCACAGTTCATCCTCATCTCCAACCTCAGATACGTCCGCACCCAAGCAACCCCCCTAACCTGTCGAGGCTCCAGTTCAGAGAAAATGTCAGTATTATTATGACGGTTTAATTTATATTGATACGTCATACGTCGCAGTGTGATTCCGTATGTATGTATGTATGTATGTATGTATGTATGTATGTATGTATGTATGTATGTATGTATGTATGTATATATAATATACATACATACACGCGCACACACCCTACCACTCACTCACTCACTCACTCACTCACTCACTCACTCACTCACTCACTCACTCACTCACTCACTCTGATGTATTAAGAGGACGGGTTATGTGGGTCATTGTTTAAGATTCAGCAACTCTGAACAAAAAGTTCCAAGTATCACGGGCTATGGTGAGCCCGTAGTGGAGTTACCTGGCACAGTAGCGGGGCTGTGTTGTGCAGGTTTTCAAGCTTGATCAATATAGGGTTATGGAGTTGGGTGACAGGCTTGACAGCGTGTGACCTTGGTAACAGGTCCCACGTGGTGGCTGGCCTGGACCACTATGGACTGCTTCCGTAGCTCTCAAGGTAAACATTGGTGTCCCCCAGGGCAGGCAGCTTGGCGCCCCTCAATTCAATTTTTCTTTATTATGCACCCCATACCCATCCCGTGGGCGGTGGTGTAAAGGGTTACAGAGGCACATAATCGGTTCAGGAACTGAACCCTCTAGTTCGTTTAACTAAGCAAATAACAATCTTTTTAACACTAGTTACACAATTATTAATGTTATATATACATATACATACTCATACATACATGTACATATATATACATACACGTCACCTACGCAAATACACACATCAATAATCTTTTGTATCATAAGTGATTCAACAAGAGGCTCACAACAGTCACTATACAAGGCACTTTACATCTATGGTGAGTCACACAGTTTCTAGTCTTGCTCCACACCCACCCAACTGGGCGGCAGCTTTACAGTCATGTGCAGGCATTGCCTACAGTAAGCAAATTTTGGATACTTCACTAAGATTTCGGGCAGCACATCATTATGAATGACGTACTTACACATTTCTTGGACACAATTGATGGTGTTATCTCTGAATTCCGCGATTTTTTCACATTCTATTATATAATGACACAAAGTATGCGAATAGTTCTGCTGACAGAGTTTACGTTTAGTCAAATCTACATCAGCAGATGTTACAAACTGCCAGAGGTACTTGTAGCCGAGCCTAAGCCTAGCAGTGGTAACATCTAGAAGTCTGCTAACCTTATTGGATGACCCAGAGACGTGCGGTTCTTCCTGCATAATAGAATGATGATAGATGGAGGAACTGGTGGGAATTTCACTTTGCCTCAAGTCTCCGAAATTTAGTTGATGTTCCCGGAATATTACTGCCCTCAGGCTGCTCAAAGGCAGTCCAAGATGGTAATCAATTCCCTCTTTACGAGCAAAAGTCTTGGCCAACTCATCAGTTCCGTCATGCATTCGGAAACCAAATTATGTATACGTATATATATGTATGTGTACATGTATATATAACATTAATAATTTTGTAACTAGCGTCAAAAGATTATTTGCTTAGCTAAACGAACTAGAGGGTTCAGTTCCTGAACCTATTATGTGCCTCTGTAATCCTTTACACCACCGCCCACGGGATGGGTATGGGGTGCATAATAAAGAAATTGAATTGGAGACCAATATGGGAAGGATTCCTCATTAATTTCGTCTCTAATAGAATTCTTTGTCTCGACTATTAATTTAAATTTTTTACTAATTATTAATTTTACTAATCGTATAAAATAATTTAGATATTTTTATATTATATATTATATTATATAATAATATATTGAAATTATATAGTCAATTTATAATTTATATAATTTATAATTAATATAATTTAGTCAGACACTGAAAGTGTCTGACTAAATCTGTAGTAATGTTCACCAGGATAAAAAAAACCCACAACACTTTGCGTGTTAACTTTGAGGAAGATGAACACTCAGGTGAACCAGTCCTCCAACACACTCAGGTGAACCAGTCCTCCAACACACTCAGGTGAACCAGTCCTCCAACACACTCGGGTGAACCAGTCCTCCAACACACTCGGGTGAACCAGTCCTCCAACACACTCGGGTGAACCAGTCCTCCAGCACACTCAGGTGAACCAGCCCTCCAACACACTCAGGTGAACCAGTCCTCCAACACACTCAGGTGAACCAGTCCTCCAACACACTCAGGTGAACCAGTCCTCCAACACACTCGGGTGAACCAGTCCTCCAACACACTCGGGTGAACCAGTCCTCCAACACACTCAGGTGAACCAGTCCTCCAACACACTCGGGTGAACCAGTCCTCCAACACACTCGGGTGAACCAGTCCTCCAACACACTCAGGTGAACCAGTCCTCCAACACACTCAGGTGAACCAGTCCTCCAACACACTCAGGTGAACCAGTCCTCCAACACAGGTGAACCAGTCCTCCAACACACTCGGGTGAACCAGTCCTCCAACACACTCAGGTGAACCAGTCCTCCAACACACTCAGGTGAACCAGTCCTCCAACACACTCAGGTGAACCAGTCCTCCAACACACTCGGGTGAACCAGTCCTCCAACACACTCAGGTGAACCAGTCCTCCAACACACTCAGGTGAACCAGTCCTCCAACACACTCAGGTGAACCAGTCCTCCAACACACTCAGGTGAACCAGTCCTCCAACACACTCAGGTGAACCAGTCCTCCAACACACTCGGGTGAACCAGTCCTCCAACACACTCGGGTGAACCAGCCCTCCAACACACTCGGGTGAACCAGCCCTCCAACACACTCGGGTGAACCAGTCCTCCAACACACTCGGGTGAACCAGTCCTCCAACACACTCGGGTGAACCAGTCCTCCAACACACTCGGGTGAACCAGTCCTCCAACACACTCGGGTGAACCAGTCCTCCAACACACTCGGGTGAACCAGTCCTCCAACACACTCGGGTGAACCAGTCCTCCAACACACTCGGGTGAACCAGTCCTCCAACACACTCAGGTGAACCAGTCCTCCAACACACTCAGGTGAACCAGTCCTCCAACACACTCGGGTGAACCAGTCCTCCAACACACTCGGGTGAACCAGCCCTCCAACACACTCGGGTGAACCAGTCCTCCAACACACTCGGGTGAACCAGTCCTCCAACACACTCGGGTGAACCAGTCCTCCAACACACTCAGGTGAACCAGTCCTCCAACACACTCGGGTGAACCAGTCCTCCAACACACTCGGGTGAACCAGTCCTCCAACACACTCGGGTGAACCAGTCCTCCAACACACTCGGGTGAACCAGTCCTCCAACACACTCGGGTGAACCAGTCCTCCAACACACTCGAATGCACCAGCCCTCCAACACACTCAGGTGAACCAGTCCTCCAACACACTCAGGTGAACCAGTCCTCCAACACACTCGGGTGAACCAGCCCTCCAACACACTCAGGTGAACCAGCCCTCCAACACACTCAACTTGACACACCAGGAACACTAACTTACAATAGTATTATATAATCATATAGCCTGGTACTCTTACCCAAAACACACGCCATATAATCAAAGGACTTGTAAACAAAAAAATTATATTATTCCATGTAATATTCAAATGTAATCTCTCTAACCTTGTATAATATATATATTATTTGTTTTGAAAGTATATAGATATATTATTATGATGGCAGAACAGCTGGGTGAGACGAGAGGCTCCCTGCGCATACGAGCGAAAAGCAACATAATTTTTAATACTTATAGATTCAGCTACTGGGAACAGAAAGTTCCAAGTAGCACGGGCTATGGTGAGCCCGTTTTGGACTTGCCTGGCACAGGAGCGGGGCTGTAACTCATTTTTAAGAGGACGGGTTGGAGTTTTGTTTGAGCACGTAGGGTTGCGCCAAGCTAGGCTACCTGGGGGGGGGGGGTGCGTGCGGGTGTACAAACGCCTTACAAACCACATTCCAGTTCAATAAATCCCAGAAGTATATGTTTAACACATCTCTAACCCTGTCCATGGAGGACAGAAGAAAATATATATATGCTGGTTAGCATTGTAAATGTGTGGCCACGTCTGTGGTAGAAAATAATAAAAAAAATACTGCAGGGTTGATAATCCTCCTTAAACCCCCCCCCCCCCCTTCCTATATAGTTCTCGTAAATATTGCCATAAGATAAAGACGTCTTTGGTTACCTCTTAATGCTCATATTGTTTCCTATATTATATACAGTAATTTTTTATATACATTAGTTTACAGCCTAGCATCAGGCCGGGCTCGGGGAAGTAGAACAACTCGCGAAACCGTCTCCAGGTATGCTCCAGGTATTGCAATGGAAATATTACATATTGTTGATATAATTTTCTGTAAAACAATGATTCGCATCATGGCGGGAGCTTAACCCTTAACCCCCCAAATGCTGTACGTTGGCAAAAAAACTAACAATCAATCACCTGATTAGTTTGTCACCGTCCTTTGAATTGGCTAACGTGTTGTTAGCCAATTAGAAGGCCACAAGCGTTTGAAGGGGCGCTTACGGCCTTCTATAGTACTCAATGTGGCCTTCGAAAGCCATTTTAAATACTAGTAAAACCTTGTATAGTGAAGAGCAACGTTATAATAGAGCTCAATTGAAGCTTTACAATGTTTGTCAGGCCTAAACATTAGAAAACTTTTTCATCAGACTATTTGCATAGTGAGCGAGACAAGTTCCTGCGAGACGAGTTCCTTTCTCTCGCAAATGAAAAGTGATGCATTTCTCTTGTATATATTTTTAGTATGTTAAAACATGTGTTAAAACAAAATGGTGGCCTGTAACGAAACAGGCAGCATGGCACTGTTTCGTTAAATTAATGAAACACTACATGCGTTTTATTCGTTGGAAGTTAGTATGAAATGCAGTTGAATGTATGTGGTGTATTATACATTGTGTGGCTGTATATCTCGCCGAGTATAATAAGACCTTCGTATGACAAGGTCAACCCCTGGTGTAGGAAATATATATATGGGAAGTGTGTGAGTACTCACCTAATTGTGCTTGCGGGGGTTGAGCTCTGGCTCTTTGGTCCCGCCTCTCAAATGTCAATTAACTGTGGTGTACAGATTCCTGAGCCTACTGGGCTCTATCATATCTACATTTGAAACTGTGTATGGAGTCAGCTTCCACCACATTACTGCCTAATGCATTCCATCCGTTAACTACTCTGACACTGAAAAAGTTCCTTCTAATGTGTGTGTGTGTGTAGGGGTCGAGCTTTAGCTCCTGGTGCTGGCCTTTCCAGTTGGTAGCCACATATGATATAATGACCGGTGCCCTGTGGATGTTACCTAGTGTGCGCGCATTGCTGTCTGCGGTGAAACAGTGGGAGTACAACACCACTGGAGCCAAACCCCAGCTGCTACCCAACAGTACATCAGTCATGCAAGGCGGGCGGGTGAGGGCTCCGGCCACCGGGGTCTATGGTGTTGATGTTGACAGGTTTCATGGGGTGTAGAGTTGGGAGAGGGGGGGGTAATATAGGGGTGTGTGGGCGAGGCCTGTAATGAGAGGGTGTGGGTGGGCGAGGTGGTGATGGAATGTGGGTAGTGGGCGTTGGGGAGTGTTCTGGGATGGGTGTAGAGTCCCCCCCTCCCCTCCCCTCTATCCAATGGCAGGAAGGTGTAGGAGGAAGTAACTGGGGTATGTCCTGCCCTCCTCCCCTGCACCTCCCTCACCTTCATTACTCACTCTAACCCCACCAACACCCATGAAACCCCCCCCCCCCATAAAGGTGGGCCACAGGTCAGCACCTGATCCTGCTCCTCCTGACCAGGTTAGACCACAAAGACTCACTCACTCACTCACTCACTCACTCACTCACTCACTCAGATGACTCTAGCCTCACCGACCCGCCACATCACACACATTAAATCCCTATAAACTAATCCTTCGATCAGGCGTGTAACAGTTAACCAGGATTAACCTCGACGACAGGAGTCTTCCCCCAGGCCGGCCAAGCGGTCAACTCCACTACACGCGTCCTGGCCATCAGTCATACTGACCACCTGTCAAGCGGAGTCTGTGGCGGGGTTACACTTAAGGGGCAGTAATAAGGGGTATAACCAGGCGTTTGTCATCATGTTGACCAAACCACACACTACAAGGTGAAGGGACGACGACGTTTCGGTCCGTCCTGGACCATTCTCAAGTCGTTTCTATCCTGCCTCGACTCAAATCGATGCGTTTGTCACCATCTTTACCTGCGGCTGGGTTAAAAAGCGACGGACACTAAAGCCCCGAAATCATCTCAAGATAACCCGGGACCATAGTACAGGGCTTCCTATACACTAGTCTCTGTAATGGAAGTAAAGTTGGATGAAATCTTTCGTACTTCGGTCGCTATTCTAAACAAAATGAAGAGCCTGCTTGCTCCTAATTCATGCGCTAATGATGGTATTCTAGCTTGTGGGTGTATTACTTTGTGATTCAAGTGACACTCGGCTTCGGGACTTGTCACCATTGGTGGTGTAGAGGTGTACCACGTCCCACTCTCTTGTGTTTAGCTTGTACATGTTGGACTCGTCTCTGTTCACCGTCCTGGTTCACTGCTCAGACCTGAAGGTCCTATTGTGGCCTCTTTGTTAGAGTGTATAGTATGTCGTGTTTTAGTGTGCTGTCAGCGTCATTATCCGGCTCCCCACTTTCATGGGGGAGGGAGAGACCATCCGGCTCCCCACTTTCATGGGGGAGGGAGAGACCATCCGGCTCCCCACTTTCATGGGGGAGGGAGAGACCATCCGGCTCCCCACTTTCATGGGGGAGGGAGGGACCATCAGCAGTCAAGAGGAAGAAATGTAATATACATTTTCTCCCTCACCACCCCTGGGAGCCGGTCGGACGAGCGGACAGCACGCTGGACTTGTGATCCTGTGGTCCTGGGTTCGATCCCAGGCGCCGGCGAGAAACAATGGGCAGAGTTTCTTTCACCCTATGCCCCTGTTACCTAGCAGTAAAATAGGTACCTGGGTGTTAGTCAGCTGTCACGGGCTGCTTCCTGGGGGTGGAGGCCTGGTCGAGGACTGGGCCGCGGGGGACACTAAAAAGCCCCGAAATCATCTCAAGATAACCTCAAGATAACCACCATGTTTAGTGTGTGTTGTCTACTCTCTCCCACTCACCATTTCTGCCCACCGCCCCTCTCCTCATACCCTCGTCTACACTCTTAATACCCACTCTTCACTCTCTCACCAGGCACTGGGTCACCGTGCCCCAGACCGTCTTGAAGACGCTCTCCTTCATCTTGTTCTTTATTAACTTTTGCACTCGTCTCATATTCATTCCTTTCTCTATTCTCCATCTGTTTATACATCGACAAGCGACATCGTTTTTATATATATAGTGAAGAGTTAAGATCCTGTCGAGAGACTTTCAAGCTGGTTTTTACTCCTTGTGTCCTCAGTGTTGGCATCTGGTGAGGTAGGAGGCCAGTGTAGGTCAGAGAGGGTTGGGTACTGGTGTTGGTCACACTGTATGGGGTTGAGAGGAGGTTTTCTGCAAGAAAGTGAATAAGCTGGGACATGGTAAGTCAGTGTGTTGATGGGCGTGTTTGGGAGAGTGATTGGTGAGTAGGGTGGTGGGTGTGTAGGTGGGCGAGCGGCCAGTGGTGGTGTAGGTGGGACGGTAATGAGGACGTAACCTGAGGATGACGGCCGTGGTGAAGGCGGAGGTTGTGCAGGTGGTGGTGGCGGCTCCTTACTCCTGCCTAATAATGGGGGTGACGCCGCCGCCACCAGGAGAGACGGTGTGGCCTCGACGGCAGCCGTACACAGGTCTGAGGACCGCCCCGGACCCCGCCACGGACCCCGCCCCGCCACCTGCACCTACAGGAGAGAGGCGCTCAGAGCGTGGTGCTGGGGGGAGGGGGGCTCTAGTAACGCCAGCGTCCATGTGTATACAATATACAGCGTAATTTAGTATGTACCCAAGACCCATTTTCTGGGCGGTGATCGTTTTGTTAAAGGTACATAATGGGTTCATAAATTTATTTGTAATACAGAGGGTACGCGTTACGGGCAGCGACCCATGATGACACTCCTGCTCTCCCGCTCAAGTGATTTTTCTCAAATATATCTTATTGCTGTCAATTGTTTGTGTACAAACAACTTATCAACACCCCCCCCCCTTCATGCCCTCCAGTGCCCCCCCCCCCCACGGGAAGCCCTCCACCAGCCATGAGTGATTAGTGCCGGGAAGGCGGTGACGTCAGAGCAGTGCCATAAACCGCTGGCACCATTATCTGGGCTCCAAGCCCCTCCGCTGGTAGTGACTGGCGCTGGCTGCGGCCTGAGCCTCACGCCGGGTTACGGGCTCACCATAGCCCGTGCTACATGGACACTTCGTCCTGAGTAGCTAAATCTTTAACATCATCACGCCGGGGGTCATGCCCCCCTCTCCTCTCCACCACAGGGAACTACCACCGGGGAGACCACGGGAGACATCTCCCGTCACGCAGGGTGCAGTCGCACCTCCACAGATCTCCAGTATCATCTATTGATATTGGAAATGGCTCAAAAGGGCCATCACTTATGGGCTATTCATGCCCGTGCCACGTCTTGGGTGGCTTAATCTTCTCTCTCTCGGGGAGACGCCCACTGGGGCATACAGGCCACCCGTCCCCCTGGGTTAAGTCTTCAGACTTTGCCCGCCCGCCCGCCCGCCCACCCACACCAACGCCCGAGAGAGCAGGTGGGTGCGGCAACTGGTTCATGGTATTCGTAACCACTAAACCTCGCTGCTGGCCGTACCTGAAGGGGTGGTGGGCGAGGCGGCGCTGTAACACCACCAGACAAAGGCATGGTGGTGGCTGCCCTCTGGCGGTAGTCGCCTGCAGCAGCAGCAGCAGCAGCAGCGGCACTCCACCCAATAAGTGCATGTGTTCGTGTGCAGGGGGGGGGGGAGGGGTCGTTTACCTAATAGTGCTTAACTAACAATACATGGAGTCTGCCTCTGCTACTTCAACTCTGTGGATTCCATGTGTTTACAACTCTAGTCACTGTCAAAATTCTTATAATGTATCTAGCTGCAAGTCAAGATACTTGGTTTCCACCTGTGTCCCCTTGTTCTTGTATCACACATTTAAAGTAGTCTGCCCTCTCTGTCCCCCCTCCCACCTCCCTGAGAATTCTATATGTTGTAATCATGTCTCATTTGAAACTATTTTTTAATGAGGTTAGTTTCTTTAGCTTGTCCACACAACTCATACCTGTCGGCACCGGTAACAGTCTGGTGGGACACCTTTGGACACTCCAGCTTTGATTTGTGTTTGAGACGAAGGCTGTGCATGAGTGAGCGCGAGCGTGCGCGCATTTGCTCTTTACTCCTAAACATTTGAACATGGGACGATTTAGTTAAAGACTGAACTACTGTCATGATGAACTTGTCGTCGTCCTGTATATAATAATCCTGACTGTGTCCTCTCTCCCTGTACCTCTCTCTCCCGCTCCTCCCCCAGTACCCCCTCTCCTGCCCCTCCCCCTGTACCCCCCCCCTCACCCCCTCCCCCAGTACTCCCCCCCCCTCACCCCGGACCCCCTCCCCCAGTACCCCCCCCCTCCCCCCCGGACCCCCTCCCCCCCGGACCCCCTCCCCCCTGAAAATAGCGGACATTGAAGGGGGAAGTTATCCCAAGTTGGAGGTTACCAAAGTTTAGACGGCATGAATTGGCGCTTAAAAGGAGGGGAGGCAACCCCAGAAATATGTCCAAGTTGGGATGGATAAAGTTGTTGTTAGATGGTGGTTGTGCTGGGGGGGGGGGGGGGCTCGGGGCTGGGGGGGGGGTCATCGGATGGAGGGGAAGCACTCGACCAGCAGTAGAACTCCTGAGTTGATTCCCTACCTTGTCTTCCTGGTAGTAGGACCCCCGGATGTACAGCCTGGGGAGGTGGGGAGACAGACCACCTCCCTACTTCACAGGTGTGATCCCGCAGACCGTCTAAGACACTCCACTAATCAATATTTCTTCCCGACAAAGTATAAGGTACCTGTATCATTTGCTCACCATTTGGTCCGGGAGACATCTCCCGTCATGCAGGGTGCAGTCGCACCTCCACGGATCTCCAGTATCATCTCTTGATACTGGTAAGGGCTCAAAAGGGCCACCACTTACGAGCTATTCATGCCCGTGCCACCTTTTGGGTGGCTTAATCTTTATCAATCAATCATCTTAAGGCACCTGCTGCTGCTTGCTTCATCCCGGAGATGGTCTCCTTCCTACAGTACCTGGCCCCCAGCAACCTCTTGAGAAAGTCTACGAGAAAAGTTGAAGATGTACATTGGCTTGCCGCGAGACTTGTCTCTGGACGTGATGGGTGGTGTCGAAGGACACGCACATACAAGAACTGGATCTAAAGACAATACAAAATATATAAGTATCATGCATAAGGGAAGTACTAGGATGCAGGCGATGAGTCACGAAAGAACTTACGCAAGCACTTACGAACGTGTACATCTTTCCTCAATCTTTGACGGCTTTGGTTACATTTATTAAACAGTTTACAAGCATGAAAACCTCCCATTCAACTGTTGTTATTGTTATAAACAGCTTTCTAGTGCTTCGGAGCTCATTAGCTGTTTAATAATTGGAAACAAAGCCGCCAAAGATTGAGAAAAGATGTACAGGTCCGTAAGTGCTTGCGTAAGTTCTTTCGTGAATCTGGCCCCAGGCGATGAGTCACAATAACGTGGCTGAAGTATGTTGACCAGACCACACACTAGGAGGTGAAGGGACGACGACGTTTCGGTCCGTCCTGAACCATTCTCAAGTCGATTGTGTGTCGAAGTACTAGGATGATACAGGAGGAAGTGTTGATAATGTATACCAATGCAACTTGATATTAAGGATTGAATGAAGGTAGGGAAGGAGGAAGAGACAGAAGAGCCATAGGAATGTGAGGAATATGGCAAATTAGCGTTAGAATAATAGGAAGAAGGAATGAACTAATAGGAGGGGGCAGAAGCCCCCCCTCGCTTCATAATGTGTAACATAAATATAACCAGAACAATTTAGGTCCGTAGTCATTACCTTAATGTTTAGACTCGAGACGATCAGCGGCTGTAAAGGCGAGATCAAGAGCTAAAGTTCGACCAGTGCAGTCACAAATGAGTATAAGGTCACTGCGGGCTGCTTAACTGCCTACCCTTCCCTCCAAACATTAAGATGAAGAACAAAAGTGAGCACAGACGGAGGTGGTGGAGGAGTGTTTGTATTTAGTCTAACTCTCTTCAATAATGTTTGGAGTGTTTTTGTTATGTAAACTGGTGTGGAAAACAAAAATAAACCAACAATGGCGTCGGTGAGATGTTCTCACCTTCACAAGCTAAATGAAACCAAACACAATTGTGGGCAGCTACGTGCATTGTCTATCGCTGGCGCCGAGGGGGATCGGATCCCACTATAGCGTGTCCTGTAGCTGTGGGGGGGTGTATTCACCTAATTGTGTTTGCGGGGGTTGAGCTTTGCTCTTTCGGCCCACCTCTCAACTGTCAATCAACTGTTTACTAACTACTTTTTTCCCCACACCACACACACACACACACCAGGAAGCAGCCCGTGACAGCTGACTAACTCCCAGGTACCTATTTCCTGTTAGGTAACAGGGGCATTCAGGGTGGAAGAAACTTTGCCCATTTGTTTCTGCCTCGTGCGGGAATAGAACCCGCGCCACAGAATTAAGAGTCCTGCACGCTATCCACCAGGCTACCAGGCCCCGTGTGTGTACTCACCTAATTGTACTCACCTAATTGTGCTTGCGGGGGTTGAGCTCTGGCTCTTTGGTCCCGCCTCTCAACCGTCAATCAACTGGTGTACAGATTCCTGAGCCTATTGGGCTCTATCATATCTACATTTGAAACTGTGTATGGAGTCAGCCTCCACCACATCACTTCCTAATGCTCGGAAGTGTGTGTGTGTGTGTGTGTGTGTGTGTGTGTGTGTGTGTGTGTGTGTGTGTGTGTGTGTGTGTGTGTGTGTGTGTGTGTGTGTGTGTGTGTGTGTCACAAACTGAATTGTATATTTTAATACGCTGTCGCAAAGGATTAAACGCAGGAAATATTAATTATAATCCCCATGACTAAACCATTACGAGAGATTATTGCAACATATGCAACTTGGTATGGACAGAATGGAGCGTTATAATCGCCCGCTGAAGGGCACAAAACAACTGCATGTATAATCTCAGAGAAGATTTTTTCGGGCTATTCATGCCCGTGCCACCTTTGGGATGGCTTAATCTTTAATCAAACAATCGGCAGTGTTGAGGATCAAGGGACCAGTTTCCAGGAGTGGAATAGGGATGAATAAAATAATTGAATGAAAGAAATCCACAAGGGCCGTGACGAGGATTCGAACCTGCGTCCGACAGAATTGAATGTCGTGAAGCTATGACTAAACTGATGTATACTGACACACAGAGATCACACTAACGTGATGCATCAAATGAACAAATCCACAAGGGCCGTGACGAAGATTCGAACCTGCGTCCGGGAGCATCCCAGACACTGCCTTAATCGACTGAGCTACGACAGGGTTAAAAGGGTTGAAACCGAAGTTCTACTGAACTTACTGGATCCTCGGAGAGGCTACGGGATCCAATAAGTTCAGTAGAACTTCGGTTTCAACCCTTATACCCTGTCGTAGCTCAGTCGATTAAGGCAGTGTCTGGGATGCTCCCGGACGCAGGTTCGAATCCTCGTCACGGCCCTTGTGGATTTGTTCATTTGATGTATAGTGTGCTAAAATAATGACTAATAGCATCGTTATATTAACATGCATATATTCCTATAATACCAAGAATAAAGGGGGTAAAGCTAGACACTTATAAAATAATTCATGGGTATTTACACTTGAATAGAAATGCATATGATGTAGTGAATGTGTGAATGGAGTGTGTGCGCGTGATAAGAATATGGAAGGAGAGGGCCAAGACGCGCCTAACAAGAGCTGCAGACTGGTCAGGCATGATAACTACCCAGCCCGTCCTCCTAAGGATTCCCAACGTCAAGATAACGGGTCAGTTTAAAATAGTCTCTCTTAACTTGCCAGAGGACCCAAAAGAGAAAACGGGACAGTACGGGAATTTTGCCAGCCGCTTCCGTTTTCTAGCACGACAATTTTTGGGCTTGTGTAACGTATACGATCGAATTGCGAATGTTATTTGTAAGAGGACAAGTTGCAACAAGGACAGGAAGCTGTATGGTCGTGCATGTTAACTACCAGGTACGTGAGTATTGCTACTAGGCGTGCACACACACTGGTTCCTCCCTGGAGACACAAACCGTAACTGTCTCTATTTTCCGCTTGTTACAACTTGTAATAAAGTTGTTACATCTTGGCTTAACGTGTTTATGACGCATTAGAACGTTGTTACAGCGTGTTATATTGGTTGTTATAACTGGTTAAGTGTTAAAACTTGTTCGAACGTTGTACCAACGTCTTAGTTTCGGTGTGTGTTTGGCGGGTGGTGGTTTGATTGGTCTCTATATCCATGGTACAGTGTTGCAAGCACCTTACGAACATGCTTTACAGGCGGGTCAACTCGTACATGTGCTTGCAGAGTCGAGTACTAATTCCTGGGCCCCGCCTTACCTCTTATTATTTAAAATAGTGACTCCAGAAAATGTCGTTTCATATCATGCATTTTTGAAGCTATTGTATTGGCATCTATTGGCATCAATAAGGAGGCCGAGCGGACAGCACGCTGGACTTGTGATCCTGTGGTCCCGGGTTCGATCCCAGGCGCCGGCGAGAAACAATGGGCAGAGTTTTTTCACCCTATGCTCCTGTTACCTAGCAGTAAAATAGGTACCTGGGTGTTAATCAGCTGTCACGGGCTGCTTCCTAGGGGGTGGAGGCCTGGTCGAGGACCGGGCCGCGGGGACACTAAAAGCCCCGAAATCATCTCAAGATAAGAAAAGATAGATGGTTATCTTGAGGTTAAGTCATTTTTAATTTGCTCACTTCTCTTGCAGTACAAATCTCTAGCATCTGTGACTTGTCTAGGTCTGGAGTGTGTCCACGTGGCGGTCCTCTGACCTGTCTCTTACGCTATATGTCTTATCCTTATCGCCATTATTAATGCCCCCCAAGACTCGTGTATATGTCTTACGCTATATGTCTTATCCTTATCGCCATTATTAATGCCCCCCAAGACTCGTGTATGAGAAAAACTCTGCCCATTGTTTCTCGCCGGCGCCTGGGATCGAACCCAGGACCACAGGATCACAAGTCCAGCGTGCTTCTCTTGCAGTACAAATCTCTAGCATCTGTGACTTGTCTAGGTCTGGAGTGTGTCCACGTGGCGGTCCTCTGACCTGTCTCTTACGCTATATGTCTTATCCTTATCGCCATTATTAATGCCCCTCAAGACTCGTGTATGCCGTTAGTGAAGGCTACATGCATGTTTTCCAGCTGTGTGTGTGTGTGTATAGTGCAGTTGTTGTTGTGGCGCTGGTGTTGGGCAGGTGTTGTGCTCCAAGGTCTTCTCCTCTTACCACTCCTCCACTTGAACCCTCTCCATGGACGACACAAGGAAATGTGTACATGCTGGTTAGCATTGTAAATGTGTGGCCACGTCTGTGGTAGACAATAATAATAATAAACACACAGAAATCACAATAGCGTGATGTATCCAAGTAAATTCAGTAGAATTTCTGGTTACAATTCTTATACTACGTCGTAGCTCAGTCGATTAAGGCAGCGTCTGGGATGCTCTTGGACGCGAGTTCGAATCCTCGTCACGGCCCTTGTGGATTTGTTCATATTAAACACCATATTTGTTCCCCCATCGTATTGAAATATCCCTGTTGCTTCCCCACCGACCTGACCCATCTCGTCACCCTGCAAAGCCTCCACTCTGATTCATGTTTTCCAACGTTTGCAAACATGCGCATTGTGTATGTGAGCACATCCACAATGGCCTTGATGAGGGTTCGAACCTGCACACGGGATGTTCCCAGATGCACCTTAGTCAACTGTACCACGACATGGTCCATGTGGTGGTACAGTTGAGACTAAGACGCGTCTGGGAACATTCTATGAGTAGGTTCGAACCCTCATCACGGCCCTTGTGGATTTGTTCATTTCATATATCGCGCTATTGTGATTTCTGTGTGTATTGTCCATTGTGTTGCTACTATCTGTTATTACCCTCGTCCTGTTCATCACATTCCCGCCTCTCTCTCAGCCCTTCTTTCTTCTTCTTATGTTGTTGTCTTAGATTCAGCTACTGGGAGCAAGTTGCAAGTAGCACGGGCTATGGTGAGCCCGTAGTAGACTTGCCTGGCACAGGAGCGGGGCTGTGTTCTTGATCAGTTCCCTCTTGGGCTGTTTATAACAGTAACAACAGTTGAATGGGAAGTTTTCATGCTTGTAAACAGTTCAATAAATGTAACCAAAGCCGTCAAAGATTGAGGAAAGATATACACGTTCGTAAGCGATTTCGTGAATTTGGCTCCTAGTCAGCTTGTTCAACCCGTCCTCGACTCAAGTCCATTCCATCCAGCGGTCGACCCCACAGACACATTCATAAATCTTAACATGCTGTTCATTCAAAATAGGAATTTTCTCAAATATAAATTATTATTATATTGGCATATTGTACATGTCTAGGCATAGGTTAGGTTAGGTGTTTAGGTTCTGTTGGCGATTATTTGTATTTGTAGTACGTGGGTGAAGCATTTACAGCGTTGTGGTTCGAACAAAATTCGTCAGTGAAGCACTTGTTCCGGAAGTGTTCGAACGTCATCAGTTGTGAGTCGTGAGTCAGCCCGTCCTCCAAACAAAGACCCAAAAGTGATTCCATGCACCCGCCAAACCCCCTGTTTATGAATGAAAAGCGGTTTACACACGACTCACAACTGATTTCGTTCGAACACTTCCGGAACAAGTGCTTCACTGACGAACTTTGTTCGAACCACAACGCTGTAAATGCTTCACCCACGTACTACAAATACAAATAATCGCCAACAGAACCTAAACACCTAACCTAACCTATGCCGAAATATGCACAATATGCCAATATAATATTAATTTATATTCAAGAAAATTCCTGTTTTGAGTGAACAGCATGTTAAGATTTATGAATGTGTGTGTGTGGGGGGGGGGGGGTCGACCGCTGGATGGAATGGACTCGAGTCGAGAACGGGTTGCCCTCTTACACAAGTCTCTGGCAATTGGTTTATTTCAGTGTAGAATTTATATTATCACTGCCGTTTGTGCATTTTCATTGGCTCTCACAACATGAGACCCTTGGCCCGTCCAGCGCGTGGGGCAGTGTTGACATTGTTATTAACGTTGTGTGATTGGTTCTCGCTGTCCTAAGACCTGACCAATAGGGTAGCGGGGAAGTGTTGACGTCACAGGTGAGTGGATTGTAAGTGGTTTGGGGTGACCCAACCGGTGGGCTTGCAATCAAGTGTTGACGTCAATGGCTGTTAGTTTCCTTCTATACTCAAAAGTGCAACAACAGTTTAATTGGTCATTTTTATTTTTAGGGAATTATATTAGTTGAATAATCGAGAAACGGAACTTTGGCCGCATCTGCCATTGTTTTTCTTTTTAGATTCACCTACTGGGAATACAAATGCCCATGTAGCACGGGCTATGGCGAGCCCGTAATTGCGTTGGGTTACTCGCCATAATCTTTTTACTGTGATATTTGGGTCAAAGTTTTAAAAAGGTGAGGTGGGGGGTTCTCCCTTTTCTCTCGTTTCTTTTCCACCTCTGTTTTAATGCACTGGTTTTAGTCTTTTTGATTTAATAACATTCGCATCTGCCAGTTTGTTATAGATTCAGCTACTCGGAACAAGTAGCACGGGCTATGGTGAGCCCGTAATATCTGCCAGTGATTACCTGGCTTTATACATGGGGTTCTGAGGTTCTGCAAGTTACTGGTGTTGATAAAGTGTTGGATGAGCAACTGTGTGTCTGGTCGTCTACAATGTTACCTTACCTTGAGGTGCTTCCGGGGCTTAGCGTCCCCGCGGCCCGGTCGTCGACCAGGCCTCCTGGTTGCTGGACTGATCAACAACCAGGAGGCCTGGTCGACCGGACCGGGCCGCGGGATGTTCGACAATGATCGAACATCCCGCGGTTTATAAACATAGCGGTTTATAAACGGTTTATAAACATATAAACATAGCGGTTTATAAACGGTTTATAAACATCAATGGTTTATATTGTTTGATAATTTTTGTTTAAGGTTTGAGTGATGAATTATTGACAATCATTAGATTATTTGGTCATGTTCGTAGGACAGCAGAATAGGGACTATTGGGTGTGGAGACATTGTGAATCGTAGTCTAGGGGGGGGGGAGGTGAGGTAGACGACCTACTGTACGAGTAGATTGTTCATCTACCGAGGCATCAGAGTAGATTTTTACTGCGTTGAGGACGTATGTTGTCGGTTATTGAGGCTTAGGCTGCTGAAGGTGGAGAGGTGCTTGGTTCCATATGTGGCAAACACTCAAGTGACCGGAGTGTTTAGGTTGTTTGGAAGAGAGGCGTGTGTGTGTACTCACCTAGTTGTACTCACCTAGTTGTGTTTGCGGGGGTTGAGCTTTGGCTCTTTGGTCCCGCCTCTCAACCGTCAATCAACAGGTGTACAGATTCCTGAGCCTATCGGGCTCTGTCATATCTACACTTGAAACTGTGTATGGAGTGAGCCTCCACCACATCACCCCCTAATGCATTCCATTTGTCAACCACTCTGACACTAAAAAAGTTCTTTCTAATATCTCTGTGGCTCATTTGGGCACTCAGTTTCCACCTGTGTCCCCTTGTGCGTGTTCCCCTTGTGTTATAGACTGTCTTTATCTACCCTATCAATCCCCTTCAGAATCTTGAATGTGGTGATCATGTCCCCCCTAACTCTTCTGTCTTCCAGCGAAGTGAGGTTTAATTCCCGTAGTCTCTCCTCGTAGCTCATACCTCTCAGCTCGGGTACTAGTCTGGTGGCAAACCTTTGAACCTTTTCCAGTTTAGTCTTATCCTTGACTAGATATGGACTCCATGCTGGGGCTGCATACTCCAGGATTGGCCTGACATATGTGGTATACAAAGTTCTGAATGATTCTTTACACAAGTTTCTGAATGCCGTTCGTATGTTGGCCAGCCTGGCATATGCCGCTGATGTTATCCGCTTGATATGTGCTGCAGGAGACAGGTCTGGCGTGATATCAACCCCCAAGTCTTTTTCCTTCTCTGACTCCTGAAGAATTTCCTCTCCCAGATGATACCTTGTATCTGGCCTCCTGCTCCCTACACCTATCTTCATTACATTACATTTGGTTGGGTTAAACTCTAACAACCATTTGTTCGACCATTCCTTCAGCTTGTCTAGGTCTTCTTGAAGCCTCAAACAGTCCTCTTCTGTTTTAATCCTTCTCATAATTTTAGCATCGTCCGCAAACATTGAGAGAAATGAATCGATACCCTCCGGGAGATCATTTACATATATCAGAAACAAGATGTGTGTGTGTGTGCGCGTGTGTATGTGTGCGTACGTGCGTGCAAGGGTAGACCAAGAGTCTTGGGCGGTAAGGCAACACAACTTGGTAAAATTAAATAAAGTACAATATGCTATTTGTTAAGTACTGTAGTACACTCAAACACCAGCCCGTTCTCGCCAGCGTTCCCTACGTCAAGTAACCGTCGTACTAAAGTACCATATCCTAACCTACTACAGGCCCCACCAACAGAAAACGGGACATTATATCATTTTCGCCAGCCGCTCTCATTTTCTAGTTCAACAGTTTTTTTGTTTAGCCTCAGGTGCAGTATACGTCAAAATGCGACGTGCTATTTAGGAGGACGGGTTGCATACACGCCCACACCACGCCCACGGTAATGACAGTATACACCCGTCTACGGTGGCAGGGCACGAGGGAAGTAGATAAGGGGTAGAGCAGTCTACCCTTACAGGGGGCAAGGGTACAGGGGGCAAGGGTACAGGGGACGCATGCTGGCCGCAGCTGACTGAAGTCTCTTATGGAAGAATATAAACACCTGCTCCTGTGCAGGTGTTTATATTCACGACGGGCTCACCATAGCCCGTGCTACTTGCAACTTGTTCCGAGTAGCTGAATCTATAACACCGCCACCACCTGGGGAAGTGGCGAACACTGCCTGTGCCTCTCTGTTGAATTGTGAAACGTGCTAAATTGGTGCTAGGTGTTACGTTACGTGATAACGGTGTGTTATAAGGGTGTGTTACAGTTGGCCGTGAGCCCTCTTCCCTGTTGCTGTCATCTATTTTTTGCCAGCTGGTAATACCTAGATCAGCATTACAATGTGTTATTAATCTGGTTTTATTTGCATAACACGACACGTAGATGGAGAGAGGGGAGGAAAGGGGAGGAGGAAGAGAGTAAGGGAGGGGGGGGGGAAGGGTAAGGGAGGGAGGGAGGAGGGGAAGAGGGCAAAGGAGGAGGGAAGAGAGGGGGAAGGTGAGTATAATGCCTGGAATTCCCCCTAGTCTAATAATGTTTCCTGTTGACACAAGTGTTGACAACGCCGTTGAGTAACACAAAGATGAGAGAAGACTGTGTGTGTGTGTGTGTGTGTGTGTGTGTGTGTGTGTGTGTGTGTGTGTGTGTGTGTGTGTGTGTGTGTGTGTGTGTGTGTGTGTGTGTGTGTGTGTGTGTGTTGGTGGCATAGTGTTGAATTAGGCGTTATATCAAGTCGTCGAAGCTTTGGAACGTGACTGCACACAGTGGCGTCTCCTGCCTTCCCCCCTCCCCCTTCCATTCATACCGGGCATAATTCTTGTCTTACAAGCCTCGCGTGTCCTCATGTTCGGCTTGAATAGCTGATAACGTGCCTAAGGCCACTAGGTACACCAACCAGGCTTGAGAGTTGAATGCTTGAGTCTATTAACAACAATCCGTCACCTATATGCATAAGAAATAATTATACTACAAACATAACCACAATACCGTATATTGTGGTGTCTCGATTTAGGACTATAAAGATTGGGTTTTTAAAAAGCAAAATGAAAAGGTGACTTGCTGTCATCTACTATGCTAACTTGGCATATGGCATGTCAGCTTAGTAATGCCTTTTAATTAATCACTGACATTCTAGTATGCAAATTAACACAGGCTATTTCAAATTCCGTTAAGACTAGCCTAGTCATAAGTCATAATCTCTCTATGCGAACAGTGACATGTACGAGCTCACTCCCTCGGGCAGATCTTTCACATAAATGAAGAACAAGACCGAGTTCCAAGACAGAGTTCAGAGTTTCAATGTAGTTCCAAGACCGAGCCTCGTGGGACCACATTTGTTACTTTCCTTCAGCTCGAAACCACCTCTGCCTGATTTTGCTTTCTGTCCTTCAAGCAATCCAGTACCCAGTCCTGTACTGTTTTCATTTATCCCTGCCCGCTTCTGGTAGCTGCACTAGTGATGCAAAAGCTCTTGTATGTATTACTGTTATGTGATAACGGATATAGGACAGCGTGGTCAACGGGCTGACAGATAGACAAGGAGGCATTTCTGCTTGTGTACTGCCATTCTTTGCTGTGAATGAATGTGTGGCCATTTACTGGACCAATTTTGTAGCGTGAATAAGCCTACCTGTTGCATTCTGCACACATGCTGTACCCTTATTGTCTCAACTTCTCATCTGGTGATATTGAGATGCAAGAGCTTGTTCTCTCCAGTCAGCCACATGCACCAGGAACTGTAAAGATTTGGAGACTTTCATGTGGGGCTACACCTAGCAGTTTCCTCTGCTGCGACTTCCAGATTGTAGTTTGTGTTGGGTGTTCTCTGTTGGGTGTCGTAGTGTGGAGGGGGAAGTGGTCGGAGACTTGTGTAGTATCCTTCTCGTTGGAGTGTTAATGGTTGGGTCCTCGTAGCTAGTAAGGTCATCCCGCCGTAATTGGCTTGCGACACCCGTTGTAGTGGGAACAGAGAATAGCGGGGTCACAAGGTCATGCCCCTGGCTGTTCATCTTGTTGACCTCTCACTCTTGACTATGGTGCAATGGTTTGCCACGAGTACCGACACAACAAAATAATCAAGATGATGCGAGTTTAACTCTCAAAGTGTTGATCTCATAAATTGGCCGACTCGTTGAAACCGCTTCATTTAATGTTCTTTTTACAAGTGGGTTCTCATTATCGTTTACCATGGCGAAGGCTGATGGCTGTGTTTCCTTTATTTAAGTAGTTTCAGGTGGTGGACGTGTGAAAGTGTCGAAGGAAGTGAAACAAATACAAAGTTTTGTTGATATTGGAAGTATTATGTGTAGTGCACTTGAGACTCGCGTAAGACTGTGTGGTGGTGGAGGGCGCGTGGGGCGGCTGCCATTGGCTGGCTGGTGAAGCAAGCCTCAAGGAACAGCCAGGGATGCTCTTCCACCACACCGCCGCAAGTGACCACTCTGCTTGGACCATCAACACCACAACCTTACGCTCTACGCCTTCCCACACTGTGTCCACGGCCGCACTACGGTCGCAGCCGGTTTATATACGCCACCGCTTCTATCGCTGCCCTGAGAGTGCACCACAACACGACATTGTACGCTTAGCTTCGGCGGCATCATGCGGCCCCTGCAGTACGCCACCCCACACTGATGCCTCATCATTACGCCGCCATATAATGACTCGCCATTCATGGTTGTGGTGAGGGCGGCTCTGAGCAGGAGGCAGCCTCACCACCCTGCCACCAGACGATGGATAACAACGACAATAACAGTGACGATGACGACGCGTTCGGGATGTTTGGAGGCTACGCGTCGCGTCCCAGGACGCAACGTTCGCACTCCCAGGTCGTGGTGTCCGCCGCCCATACTTTCCTCACCCAGGACGCCGCCCGCGCCACCCACCTTGCCGCTCCGAGGGAGGAGAGGCGGCGCAAGAGCGGCGAAGAGCGGCCCAGAGGAGGCGGGGAGAGGCGCAGGAGCCTCATAGCTGAGGTGCTCGTCTGGGGCAAGAACTGGTGCGGATCACACTCCAGGTTACCCTCGGGGATCCCACACTCGACATGCTCCGCCTCTAATGCTCCAGGTGTAGTCCATCCGGCCCGCAGGCGAACACGGTAGAGCCGGCCTGCTGGCGGGCCTAGTTGAACTAGGCTGTATTAATTTTAGTAATTGGGTAGAAAAAAGTGTGGCAATGTCGTGTGTGGGAACTCCGTAGCTGGTTATCACTAATATCACTGACTATAATGCTTCCTTTAAATCATGCACTAACCTCTCCTAATAAGGTATAAAGCAATATATCTACGGTAAACTTCAAGGGTAGTGATTATAATTTAATAAAAAAAATGGCAGAGTTTAGCAATACACAAACCTCGTGTTTGAAAATTAAAAGGTTTCGTATACCAGCTTCGTCCTGTACTACCTCGCCTTAACTTTGTGCAGTAATAAGTGTTTCAACACCTTTATTCAATCACTAAACCCTTTTATACAATATTGGCTAACCTTTCTAGACATACTAACACAATTCCTGTAGTATGCTTGCCTATTTTTTTCATACACAAGGTAAGTTAGTTTTTAATGTTATTTTATACTACATTAAGATTTTAATTTAAAATAATTTTGAGTTTTATATAGTTAAGCGAGTTCAGAAGCCCAGGTAAATTAATTTTGCTATTTTTTAATATATCTGCATGGTGGCGATTAGTAGTCTGGTCAATGTTCAAGGTTTGCAAACCTCGGGAACGTCTGGGTAAACCTCAAGACGGCGGTAACACGTCACGGTATTCACAATGAGAAGTAAGGTAGACTTCTTGGTATACATATTTCCGAAAACGAAGCCTCGCTTCCATCGCATCATCTGAAACTGTTGTCGACAGGCTCCCGGCCTCCGAAAATAGTTATTTGGTGATGCTAACGCTATATCTATCGAAATATGAGATTCAGATGGCAATAGTTTACTGTTGGAAATAACATATATAGCTAAGACCTCTAGATTTGTGTATTCTTAATGAAGGACTTAATTTTGGCGGGATCAAGTATTCTTGGCAAGGCTGTAAAATATTATATGGAAATCAATAGCTCTTTTTCACTGTTAGGAGTTAAGCAAGGACAACAAACATTGAAAGAAACCATAAATTTTGCCATTTAGAAGAAATTTGGTTATCCATTGGAAGTGGCAATTTATATAGAGGCTATGGTACAATATCAGATAAATCCGCTCAAATCAAAGTCTTTATTCGTAAATGATTGCACATTTATAATCAGATAAGTTTACATAAAATTAAAATACATTAATTATAAGTCACAATAGCAGCATAGCACGTAGACTTTATTATAAACTATATAATTTGGATTTTGCTTAGAAATTAAAATTAATTTGTCGGTAATTTATATATAAAAAAAAATCAGGTTATGGCTGGAATGAAAAGGTGTTACCGCTATAAAAAAAAAAACTTATCAGTCTCACAGCTATAATTGTAAGCTATCTTATTAGTAAAACATATGAATAAAATCAAGACAATATGATGGGTAGGTAATATCAACAAATTTTTCCGAGCGGATTTTCTACAGAGTAATTAATAATAGGTGTCGAAAAGATTGATCCTTGCTGGAGTTAGTAATGACTTGACATTATCATTTCTGAGCAGCAAGCCTATTTAAAACTCTGGTAATTGTCGCTTTTCCAGAGTACACAATTTCTTAGATATTCATTAAATAAATATTAAATAAGCTGTATTTTAATGAAATAATTTAATATATTTTGATAAATCGTGAAGCATTTTGCTTCAGTGGACCGGTTAATGACTTGATTGACACTAGTTCGTGATAGCGTTATATATATGATAGGCCAAAGAAAAATCAGGTGATAAGACATTGACCGTGCACGTGTCCTGCCAGCATACACTGAACTGCACTTGGAGAATTGATCCCATCTGTTAAACATTGTAACCCACAGTGATAACGGTTTGCAATAACACAATTGTTTTTCCAAACATTGTAATGTCCGAACCTCTTAAATGCATTTGAACCCGTGAGCCTAGTAACCGAAAAACTCGCCATAGTTGGAAGCTGGAACCTGGCGTATGTTTGGCTGAGGCTATGCACCAGAGGGCACAGGTCTTGCCAGACCTTGGCTATATTTTACACTCTCTTTAAATTTAAGCTTCCTCGGAAATACAGCCAGGTTAACTCTACACTCTTGAACTCTTGAGAGGATACGTACTTCATTGTGGCTCGAGTTGGAGTGGTGTGAGCAGGTTGAAAGGCGAGTTGGCGCGGGCGGGAACTGCTTCAAGCACTTGGCCGCTCTGAAGGAGCCAAGGATTTTTTTACGTTCTGCTCCATTACCGATCCTCCTGATTTGAAGAACATTCTGATTTATTGTAGACTATAAACGTGAAATATCAGCTAGTATGTTAGAAAAGAAAGCTAGTAATATACTTACCACTGGAGAATGGCATTGCTGACTGGGGAAGTAGTGCGGTGATGTAAGCGAAAGGTATTTTTTTTTTTTAGACCACTTTTGTCTCGAGTCTTGAGCAATTTTGATTCACATTCACTTCAACGACCGAATAGATTCTGGCGCTCGAGTGTCGTATTGTGACATTATGTTGCAACAGACGGCGTTTGCCGTGTGTTTATATCTCAAGGTGTCTCAACCTTCCATTGATGGAGGTAGGATGTCTTGAACTCCCTCGAAGGTTGTTGCTTACGGACCTAAGTGTTTACGTGGGGTGCTACAAGGCCAGGTGCTGCTTGTTGGGGCGTTTTGGGCGTCTCCAGTCTTTTACATACTATGCATGACGTTTGCAGCATCTGGGTAGTGACGGATCTTAGCTAACTGTCAGCATCAGTCATCCTCGTCTCTCCTTGTGGTGACCAACTCTAATGCTACAGGGAAGATGATAATCTCGAATTCTCCTTCCTTAAAATGCTGTGGTGTATTCTTGAACGTGTGACGTAATGTGTAACGTAAGCTCTTCAGTATTTGTAGCCTCCTAAACTAAGAATGGCAGCTCTTCATCTCCATTTGCAGGTAGCGTGAATGTAAAAGTTTTGGTAAGGACCACAACAGCGGGGGGGTCCCTCATGGGCCAATAGACGTCTGGACCTGTCTGACTTGAAGCAAACTGAACTCCATTTGCCTGTTCTGTAGGTGGTGGAGCAAGTAATGGTGGCGGTGGCACAGGACTGGTGTGCCGGACACTAACGCGTATTTCCCGTCCCAGAGGTGGTCTTGGAACCCAAATCCCATCATAATAGCACTATTACTGAGGTGTGTAGGCGACAGCTGTGGCTGGAGAGCCTCCACCGACTCGCCACGCTGCTAAGCTCTCTTACCTCCTCTTGTTCATTGCTCGCATTACCCGACTCGTATACGACACGGAGGCGGGATGATGGAACAAAATCGCGAGAGAGAGAGAGAGAAGAAAAGAATGGAAAGGAAGGAAGGAAGGATGGGAGATGTGCCAGATAACGGTGATCTTGATATTTTTTTAATACGGCAAAAACCTTTGGAAGCAATCGACTGGGCTCTGTGACCCGGGTGTGGAGGAAACAAGGTCACGCTTGAAAGCCAGACCCCCCCCCCCCTCTTCGGCCCCATAAATATGCATATGGCCAGCCAGCCACTCGGGGGAGGCATCCGGCTTCTCCCAGCCTTCTTCACCTCCACCTTCCCCTGCATTACCCCACTAGGCTCTCCTCTGTCCCCTCCCATCCTTGCCTCTCTCGGAGGTTAAGGTGGGGAATGGGAAGAGGGAGGTTAGGGTGGAAGAAGAGAAGAAGAGGGGAAAAGGTTATAAGGAGTGGTTGAAGGAGGCGAACAGTCCACCCAAGTCCGGCCAGAGTGGACCCCAGGATGGAGAGAGAGTATTGCGAATTAACTTGAGAGTTTAAACGTGAGTTAAGGTTGGCGGGGGTTAATGGCACCAGAAGAGGCGGCGGCCACAGTGAAGTGAATGTGTGGAGCTGAGCTGCTCCTGCTCAAGTTGGCGAAATGGTACTACACACGTTCACAGAGGGATTGAACCTCTGTTGGTGACCATATATATAAACGATTTAGACACAGGATTGAGCAACAGCATTTGCAGATTTTACTGGCTATACGAAAATAGGGAGAAAAATTAATTTTGAATTTAATTAAAACTGAATTTTCTCCCTGTCATCCGTATTGCAGCGTCATGAGGTTAGAGTATTTCTTAGGCGAGAGATTTGATCTTGGTGCTGGCAGGACAATTTTGTATTGTCCGAGAGCCCGACATCACACCCCTTGGGTTGACCGCTGTCTTGCCAACTCAGAATCTCCAGATATGCTAAATGTCAGTGTTGGCAGGTCTTGATAGTTGCAGTTTTCTTGACGGCTTTCGACGGGGACTGTTGCAGTGTGGCGTTTAACGAAACATCTTGGCAGAGTTCATGATCCCCCACTGGGCTTAAGAGTCCCTGGTAATGACGTTTACTCGTCCAGAAGAGACAACCGCTGAACACTTGGGTGTATGGTTTACCGAAGCAACCCAAGCTGCCAAATAGTCTCTGCCTCTTTAAACTCTTGATATGTCAAACTTTTAGTTGACCTTTTAGTGGTAACAATGTTGACATTTTGGCGTGTTTGCCGGATGGAAATTCAACACAACTTGATAAGGCAGTGTCAACATGTCTCCGAAAGTGACTCGAATATGTTGGCAATACATCCGCCCGCCACGCCGCCCGCCACGCCGCCCGCCACGCCGCCCGCCACGCCGCCCGCCACGCCGCCCGCCACGCCGCCCGCCACGCCGCCCGCCACGCCAGACGATTTGCCCGTAATCACAATAGAATCATCCCCCCCCCCCAATCCCTCTGCAGAACCTTCGGTTATGTGGAAGAACAGTCACAATTAACTGTGCGTTTAATCAGTATGGATTTGTAGAAATTAAACTACAGGCAAACTAGCCAGGCGAGGGAGAGCACACGCAGACTGTAGACGTCCCCCCCCCTCCTCATTCCTATATTTATCATAAACGTACAGTATATAATAGCAACCAGACACATTTAATACAAAACTGGATTTCAAAGCTAACGGAGCACTCGGATGTAATGTTGCAGAGTATGTTTATAGTTCTTGTTCACAATAGTTTACATTTGGAGAATTTGTGGGATTCATTACCTGCAGCCACCTCCCATAGATATCGATATCCCAGATTAATTCTGGCAAATATATACAATATAACAGTGTCTAGTGGATGTTTTGTGCTGTCCGTATATATAGTTCTCGGTTGTAAACATATTGTAACTTCTTGTACTCGGGCTTTCTGCCCTTTGAGCGTCGGTGAAGCAGCGGAGTCGATGCTATCTACTCGCCTATATCACCTTTGGCAGGGTCATGACGCTAGTGAGAAATGTACTCAATGCTTAAGATTCACTCGTGAAGGCTCTTTTTTTGTATTAATTTTTATTAGATGTTATTAAATGCAAAGCTGAGGCGATGGCTGTAGGCGTAAAGGGGGCGGGGGGTGGGGGGGGGGGAGGGGCGAGTTATGAAAGATTGATGAAGATTTTAAACCATTTAGAGGTGGCACGGGCATGAATAGCCCGTAAAGGGTCATGACCCAAGCTGACCGCTAAGTACCGGCGGCCGCATGCGCGCGCACCCAGGCGAAAGCCAAATAGTCACTCATTTCCTTCCTTACAGAAAATCTCCCGCCTTTTTTCCCCCCAAACCAGGATTATATATATATATATATATATATATATATATATATATATATATATATATATATATATAACTGAAAACTCACACCCCAGAAGTGACTCGAACCCATACTCCCAGAAGCAACGCAACTGGTATGTACAAGACGCCTTAATCCACTTGACCATCACGACCGGACATAATGAGGTGATAGCCGAGGCTATTTGAACCACCCCACCGCCGGCACTCGGATAGTAATCTTGGGCATAGCATTTTACCAAATCACCTCATTCTTTGGGGCACACGTGAGGAACACAAATGCGAACAAGCCTGAATGGTCCCCAGGACAATATGCAACTGAAAACTCACACCCCAGTTGCATATTGTCCTGGGGACCATTCAGGCTTGTTCGCATTTGTGTTCCTCACGTGTGCCCCAAAGAATGAGGTGATTTGGTAAAATGCTATGTCCAAGATTACTATCCGAGTGCCGGCGGTGGGGTGGTTCAAATAGCCTCGGCTATCACCTCATTATGTCCGGTCGTGATGGTCAAGTGGATTAAGGCGTCTTGTACATACCAGTTGCGTTGCTTCTGGGAGTATGGGTTCGAGTCACTTCTGGGGTGAGTTTTCAGTTGCATATTGTCCTGGGGACCATTCAGGCTTGTTCGCATTTGTGTTCCTCACGTGTGCCCCAAAGAATGAGGTGATTTGGTAAAATGCTATGCCCAAGATTACTATCCGAGTGCCGGCGGTGGGGTGGTTCAAATAGCCTCGGCTATCACCTCATTATGTCCGGTCGTGATGGTCAAGTGGATTAAGGCGTCTTGTACATACCAGTTGCGTTGCTTCTGGGAGTATGGGTTCGAGTCACTTCTGGGGTGTGAGTTTTCAGTTGCATATTGTCCTGGGGACCATTCAGGCTTGTTCGCATTTGTGTTCCTCACGTGTGCCCCAAAGAATGAGGTGATTTGGTAAAATGCTATGCCCAAGATTACTATCCGAGTGCCGGCGGTGGGGTGGTTCAAATAGCCTCGGCTATCACCTCATTATGTCCGGTCGTGATGGTCAAGTGGATTAAGGCGTCTTGTACATACCAGTTGCGTTGCTTCTGGGAGTATGGGTTCGAGTCACTTCTGGGGTGTGAGTTTTCAGTTGCATATTGTCTTGGGGACCATTCAGGCTTGTTCGCATATATATATATATATATATATATATATATATATATATATATATATATATATATATATATATATATATATATATATATATATATATATATAGAATGTTCACTTACATTATTTTTCCCAATATTTTTATTTAGTCCCATTTATATTGGAACGTTATTGGATTACTCCGAATGTAAAGTATATATATAATTGAACTGAGCAATGTCTTCTTCCACAGGTTGATTGAGACAGACTCCAAGTCCCTCAACTCACTCTCCACACAGTCTGTGGGGTCGGCCCCTGGCGCTGGTCACTCACGCAAGTCTTCGGACACTTCCCAGGTGGGTCTTGACCTCCTCTGTCTCCCTACTCCCTGTCCCTCTCATCCTTCCAGCATCCCAGCAGCTTCCTCTCACCCTCCAACAACTTCCTATTACTCGACAAAAGTAAACCAAAAAAATGTTCCATGCTCCCAAGTCAAGTCTGGCCTCGAACCGGGCTTGGGGAGTAGAAGAACTCCCAGAACCCCATCAACCAGGTATCAACCAGGTATCAACCAGGTATCATGCTAGTCTCCATAGTTTTAACCCTGGCTGCCAACTGTGCAACCCTTCTGTCTCTCCTTCCATATTCCATTTTTTACAGCGTAATATTTGCTTATATTTGTCTGGAGGGAACACACGACAAACGTTAAGTCATTTGCTGCTTGAGAGTCTTGTCTAAGTATACTATTTACGGTAATATTGGTGTAGGTTTTCCCCTGCTGATGCTTATAGGCAGTTGTCGCTCATGTCATGCAAGTACAGTATTGCTGTTGACACAAGGTAAACCAAGTCATTGTGATAGCTGAAGTTCAAGAGTGGGACTTTGGGGGTTTTACCCCTGTGGGACCTGACTCTGCTCATCTCGGCTCCACACTGCAGTGCACTCTCCCTCCCCCCACGCTGTGCAGTGCACTCTTCCCCCCCCCACACCCTGTGCAGTGCACTCCCCCCCCCCACACCCTGTGCAGTGCACTCCCCCCCCCCCCCACACCCTGTGCAGTGCACTCCCCCCCCACACCCTGTGCAGTGCACTCTCCCCCCCCCACACCCTGTGCAGTGCACTCTCCCCCCCCACACCCTGTGCAGTGCACTCTCCCCCCCCACACCCTGTGCAGTGCACACCTCCCCCCCACCCTGTGCAGTGCACTCCCCCCCCACACCCTGTGCAGTGCACTCTCCCCCCCCCCCCACACCCTGTGCAGTGCACCACCCCCCCCACACCCTGTGCAGTGCACTCTCCCCCTCACACCCTGTGCAGTGCACTCTCCCCCCCCACACCCTGTGCAGTGCACACCTCCCCCCCACCCTGTGCAGTGCACTCCCCCCCCACACCCTGTGCAGTGCACTCTCCCCCCCCACACCCTGTGCAGTGCACACCCCCCCCCCCCCCCCCTAACATTGTACACCATTATTCTTGTGGCATTATCCATTTATTTTGGTCCTTGATGTGTTGAATTTACTTCCCACAATTTTAGAGGCTCTCCTTAAATTCGAGTCATATTTTGTCACCGATTCATACAACAAAATCCAGTACACAAGAAATTACATTTTAAGGATTACCCTTAACATACGTGTATTAAATATTTGTAATCTAGCTACTCGGTAACTGAATATTTTTGTTAATTTGTTTTTAATTTTTTAAGGTCACCACCAGTACAGTATTATTCTTTTTAATTTAGTTGATTTATTATAAACCCCCCATACCCTTCCTGGGGTGGTGGTGAAAAAGGTTAGCGACACATAATGGGCTCAGGAGCTGAACTCCAAAATTCATTTAGCTAAGCAAGTTAGTCATGATAAGATTGTTGGTTTCTTGAATTATTTTATCAAGTTTGTGTTCGAGAACGACCACAAGCATGGTATCTAAGCAAAGTACCATCCATATGTGGTGAGCTAATACCGCAATTTTTTTTTAACACAATTTTTAATTGTGTACCATTTTCAGGACGACATTCGTTTAATTACATTGTTCCATCATTCATGTATAACTGTTTGGACAGATCTCTGTGGCTTCAGGAGGTTCAAGTGGGTCTTCAGGAGGAGGCTCAACTGGGGGATCACAACTACAGGATCCAGAAGAGGATCTATGGGGGCTATGGGGACGGCTAGTCAACGATTGGGAAACATGGAACAAAAAGAAGAGCATGCAGATGAAGGTGAACTAAAATTTCTTACCCATGGTTAGATCCTCAGTGGAATCTTGAGGTAACATTAGTACAAAGTGATGTGAACTGTGATCAAAATAGTGGAACTAGACATTTCTTTTCATAAAGTTGATTTTTCCCCCATAACACTCTACATGCTGTTACCTTTATTATTTGCAGGAGTTGGTACGTAAAGGTATCCCCCATCATTTCCGAGGGATCACTTGGCAGCTTCTTTGCTCAGCACACAACTCTCCAGAGAAAGCCAAATATGCAGAATACCTCAGAACTACATCAGCGTGTGAGAAGGTTCGCTAACTCGCATTTTAGTTAACACACACACACACACGGTTGTGTGTGTGTGTGATTTGTCAATACCAATACCAATATAAGAGACTATATATACAGTCTTGACTGTATATATAGTCTCTTGCACCTATAATCCATTTCTAGCTTGGTAACCTATTTTGAATAGGTTTACTGTAAATGATGTCATTCACAGTATAATGGGAGAATTGAGAAATACATGTCAAACTTGTGTTGCTTGTAATGTGTGTTGTAATGAGAGCAAAAACTATGCATGGAAATAAAATAAAATTGGGGTCGAGTAATTAAATGTATAATTTGATAAGAATGCTGAAAGTGTTGGAGACTTGATACTTGACGAGAGTAGGTATAGCACTAACATAGTATGCTAGAGCAGGTGTGGTGTATTATGGTTACCGAGAGCCTAGGGACAGTGGATGTGAGGATTTTCTTGAGTGAAAGGAATGATTTTAAATTCATAGTGGTAACAAAGTATGAAATATGGAAATATGTGGATTTCTTATATAATACTGCCCAGTACAGTATTTGATTTAAATCTTGTTATACGAGTCGGTACAGTACTAAGAAACTATGAGGATTTGCTTCTAGGAAGAGTTTAGTGCAAATGGTACATTTTGGAGTGATGGAAGCAATAAGATCACGGACCACTTTTAAAGTCTGGTGAATAAAACCATAGTGTGGAGAGGAAAGATAAGGCCATAAACATGAGAAAAGAACGAAGAGTGTATGACATATAAGGAGTGGTGGTGTTTAGAGCTGTATATGGACCAGAGTCCTTGGAGATAGCTCTGCACCTCTCACCAGGCTTATAAGAGTTTAGTATCGCCTACATACTGTATATCTATTCTTGTATTGGCATCTTTGGTGATATTTAGTGTCCTCTGATTATTCCGCACAGTTGATAGTGCTACATAGCCTTCCCGGTTTGGTGCCTTCTTTTGATAATTACTTACACACTGTATATTATGATGGTCTTAGGTTACCATCCTCATGGTACCATTGTGGCCTCGTGCCTGATCTGTCTTCCTGATGCTATAGCACGAGGCCATCTCGAGCATCATAGTCTGGCTGATCAGGGATTTCTTGGAGGGGGGCCTATTTTTGCTTTTCCTTTTGATTACAGTTATTGAGTGACTACCTATAATTCTCTTCCCATTTGATGGATCACTAAGAGTCTTTGGCCATTGATATTTATGAAGTGACACACACTTACATTTCTTGCACCCTATATGCTTGACATTGAAGCTACTGTACTGTACATGTATTGGATATTGTATATAGGTAGGTGTATTTAACAGGTTCCTAAAACTGTGGTTTCTTTCTGCATACTAGAACAGTAATTGAATTTCTTGCATTTACATTTGAAGTTTGCTATGCTTCTTAAAAATGAAATATAGTACCTGTGCATATTCAAATCTAGTTTTGACGTATCAGAACACTACTAGTATATCGGAGGCACTTTCCCGAGTGGTGCTGTTGCTCCCTAAGGCAAAGTCAAAATGACCTCTGGTGGTGGTCTTGTGCAGTCTGATCTGGTTGACATTCTGCACTGGAGTAGCAAGAAACTTGTTTGAAACTGTCTTCATTGGGTCCTGCTGATGCTAGGGCAACATGAGATTGTTGACATAAAAGTATGGTATGAATAGAAGCTGTAGGGATGACGTGGCAGGAAGAACAGTAGTCGCACACTTCACAATCCTCACTCTCCGAAATCTGACCATGCCATAAAAGAAAGTCATGATGATGAAGAAAGCCTGCCCAAAGCAATACTGGTGGCACAGACTGAAAACTTTAAAAAGGTACCTGCAGGTTAGAATCCTGGTGGACTTAAAAGTTTGGAAGTCAGCATAGAACATAAAGAAGATTACCTTTAGGTTATAAAGTTTAAATCGTGACTCTACGAGTTTGCCTGGGTGTGATTCACCTTAAACCCCTTTGCAAAAACACCTGGAGGATATTTGCCTTCATGCATGGGACTGTTGTACAAGAATTCAGATAAGAGAATCAGAGGTGGAGTGTGTAGATGCCAGGAAATACCGTACAGTAGGGTGTGGATGATGTGGGTGTGGTTCACTAATTCCTCTGAGCTTCAGTAGTAGTCAGGGGAAAGTCGAAAATTCCATTTTGGCAGCAGGATGCTGCTTCTGGAAACTTTCCTTAAGACTACTCAATAGCTCGGTCGATAGAGCTTCGGCCTCACACGAGTGGGGTTCACGGTTAGTCTCCTAGAACCCAGGTGAATAGAATACCGTACAGTAATTGCGTGCGCACACACCACAGGGGTAACCGTGCACCAACAGATGAAGTAACCAGACTCTAACGAAGATTGAAAGGTTCTTAACTTGAGCTACTCTTGACTAAGAATGAGAAGGTTGCGATTGAGATTTGCTAAGTCCTCACGATCAAGCATAATAAACTCGGCAGTGAAGCGAGCATGGAAACTCGTTAACCCAATTGCTCATTGCCAATCCCATGTGGAACAAAATCTCTAGGGAGGAGTGACCCAAAATTGTCACCCCTCAAATAAAAATGAAAAGAAAGTGGAGCATTTTATTTACCAAAATTTATCCAAAGTCCACCTTCTCTAGTAGCTTTGAAAGGGACAGGATGTTGATGGCTTGTCTAGGTCCCCCTTCATTATTCCTTAGGTTTCTTGGCCAAATTTTAAATAGGTAATGTCTTGACATTTACAACTTTGGCAGTTTATAAAGGACCCAAACATGCTCTGGAGGTAGAGGGAGGGAACAGTATGAAAAAATTGCCCTGTCAAGCTTAAAGAGCTTAGGACTAAAAGCAAGAGAAGCTGAAGCAGCTAAAAAAAAAAAAAAGTGTGAAAATCATTTAAGAACAGAAACGTGAAGATTTGAAAGCTGATAAATAACAAAATAACATTAAATAGCATGTGAGGCCATCTCACACTGGCAATGAGAGAAAATTAAAAAGTGATGAAAGATAATCACTGCCACTGACTCTCCATAAAAATGGTTTTAGCTCTGTCATAGAAATTCTATAGAAATTCCACACAAGATCACCATGCCTTACAAGAGGATGATCACTACTGCTGGAAGACATGAACCAAGCATTACAGATGAGGTAACTAATCGCTGGTTGATGCAAATTCAGACACACAATGGACTTGTCTACACACAAGAAATATTTACTCGTATCATAAGCCCACTGTACTAATGAAAGTTTCTGAAGATTATACAAGCCACTTGAATGAAAGTACTGTAATTGGGTTGTTCACAACCAGCAGAAAAGGCCACTCAGGATGTAATGTGATTAGGTTGGGCTGGAAGGCTGTGTTGGGATGTCAGGTTTATCACCAGGTGGCAGTCAATGCAACAGTAGAGATCTGCAGAGTGGTTATGTAGGCACCCAATGCGCAGCTTGGTAATCAGTAATGTTGCCGTGTTATATCTCAAAAGGCTTTTAGAGTTGTGTAAAGTACTGTACAGTACTGTACTTTTTTTCTTTATATTTTTGTTGTATTGAATGTTTTTCAGTGTCTCCCTAGCACAAGCATGACTCGACAGCGACAGTTTCAAAAATTGCATGCCAGTGTGGATGTTGACCTGCCCTGACTGGAGTAAAACAACTAGAGGGCAATAGGATTTTGCCTAAGGGAGCAGTTGAATGTGATAACTCAGAATTTTTTGCACTTTTATGCTATCAGGGCAGATTCACTGTGCTGCATCTTGCTATGGGCACGCTTTTGGCAATTTGTGAGGCAATAGTTTTTTTAATTCAAAAAAGGTACAATGATTAAATGGTGTTTTGCAGGTAATTCGTCGGGACATTGCTCGCACTTATCCTGAGCATGACTTTTTCAAGGAGAAGGATGGTTTGGGACAAGAGAGTCTGTTTAATGTTATGAAAGCATACTCCCTGCATGACCGAGAAGTTGGTTACTGCCAAGGTTCTGCTTTCATTGTTGGACTTCTACTGATGCAGGTAATCGCGTACATTTTGCATTATCGGTCAAATGAATCTTTCTGTACATTATATATCAAAAGCGGTGAAAATACCGTACTTTATTAACTCGTTAATAAATTTCAGATGCCAGAGGAGGAAGCCTTTGCCGTTTTAGTCAAACTAATGCAGGACTACCGGATGCGCGAGATGTTCAAACCCTCGATGGCAGAATTGGGGCTGTGCATGTACCAGTTGGAGTGTCTCATCCAGGAACACTTACCAGACCTTCATGCTCACTTTACCTCGCAGAGCTTTCACACATCAATGTGAGTCAAACTTTAAATACAGATATAGATATTAATGACTGTGTGCATCTGTTAAGAATTCATTGTATTTACAGTACAGTGCTGTATTGTACTGTGCTAAATTGATACAATTGATATCACTGTTTTCAAGAGTTTATCTGCAATTTACTCAAGTTGAAGAGAAGATGGTAGAAATTTATCTAGAACCAAGTGACTTGTATTCTTTTGTATACCATACATAGCTTTACAAGATTTGATTTTTTTTTTTTACTTAATGAAAATATATAAATGTGTTATGTAATATAAGCACAGTACAGTAGTTGTATTTTCTTCGTACAGGTACGCTTCATCATGGTTCTTGACGTTGTTCTCCACCACGCTGCCTCAGCCTCTTGCGTGCCGTGTAATGGACTGCTTCTTGGTGGATGGTTTAGAAGTTATATTCAGGACGGCCCTAGCCTGCCTCACACTAGGGAAAGAAGACCTCTTTTGTATGGACATGGAGGGAATGCTCAAGGTGAAGATTGGTGAACTATAACTATTTTGATATTCTATAGTAACTAATTTGTAATTAAGATTACATTCTTATAATGTTAAAGGTAGAGATGTTTATACTATAGGTTTCAAATGTTTAAGCTGCTGCTATGATACACTTATTTGTAACTATAGAATTGGGTGTCAGTTAAGGGTAGGGTTGATCAAATGTAATACAAGTGTATATATTGGTATTGAATAGTATCGTCTTTAAACAGTAATCTCCCTGTAAGAAGTACAGCAACAAAAGATCTTTAAAGGTCATGTATACACAGTACTGTTCATTGTTTACATTTATATCTGTCTTGGCATGTCACAGTGGTGGATTTTATAACCATTGGTCTCTTACTTTGAATAATACAGTAGTGATGCTATTCTTAGTCATACTGTCGCAGTGGTCTGGGCTATCAATGCACCATTAATGCCATGTGCTCTTGTATCGGTAATGTTTGCTTATCCTCTGTCTATTTCTTTACATCTTCGAAAATGATGTCGCTATTTCAAATTCCAATACGGGCTCACCATAGCCCATGCTACCTGGAACGTTTGTTCAGAGTAGCTGAATCTAAAAGAACAAACTAACATATCATTATTTACCATTGCTTAATTCAGCCATGATTTGTCATTATCTGTAGCAATTTCTGTTAAGAAGTGCTCTTAGTAAATAACACTCATTTCTGGCTTTTAATTATTTTTCAGTATTTTCAACGAGATTTGCCAGCTAAGTTTGAAGGCGATCCTGAAGGCTACTTTTCTCTGGCATACTCTCTACGGTATAATGTTAAGAAAATGAAGAAAATGGAGAAGGAATACACAGCAATGAAGACTAAAGAGCAAGAGGAATTGGTTGAGCTAAAAGTACATATGAATTTTTGTTTAACATTGTAATGAAAGTGATCATTGTTAGAATGTAAGAGCTTTCCTAGTCTCTTAATTATTATTTTCTGCAGGAAAGGACACTAGGTAATTGTTTGTATCAGTGTAATCTTAAAGTTTAAAACTAGTGATTGAGGTACTTATATACAAAGAATTTACAGTAATTTGGAAGTTAAGTGTGGTCAACTTCATTTAAAAAAAAAGACACTATAGTTAACATGTTGCCAAGTACTGTACTTGCTGTTCAAACTTAGGTGAAGGTTACTGTGTCAAACTAATGTGGAAGATATGCTAATAGGATATGATACAGTATTTATATTTATGAATTTATGAATCGACTGGTAAATGTTGCTTAATTTGCTTTCAAGTCAACTCATACTACTAACACTGAGATGGCTAATATACAAAATGAATATTGTTGCTTATGTGCAGGGAGTAGTACAATCTACCTTGGATTTTCTTTGGTAATATATGATCATGAAAATTTACCCAAATTTTACAATTAAATTATTTCCAACTTCAGAGACTACGGACAGAAAATAGATTACTCCGTCAAAGAATAGACTGTTTGGAGGCGGAATCTTCTGCTCTTGCTGACAGACTCATCCAGGGTCAAGTATCACGAGCTGAGGAGGCAGAACATAATTTTGCCATTAAGGTATAAATGGAAAGTTTTTAAAATATGCTTAATATGTTCTTGTATCCAAAGTATTTATTGAAATGTACAATTGAAATTGATTATTGAAATGTATTCCTGTACTGTTATTGTAGCGAGAGCTTGCCGCTCTGAGGCAACATGATGGGGAAACGATGGAAGCTTTAATGGATGCTCGAGATAAGATCCGGAAATTAACTGGAATGATCGAAGAGGTATGTACATCCTGATATGTTGTTTGTTTATATACTGAATACAATATATTAGGTTTCCATAAATTGCTATGGGACAGAAAACTGTCCTGTAAACTTTGAAGTGCTGTTATGTAATAAAAATTATCTTTGGTAATACAGTACTGTATTGCAAGGTACCAGTAATGTCAAGCTGAGATATGAAAGCTCAATAAATGGAAATATTTGTTTTCAGAATTGCTCGTCGCGTGAGTCATCTCTAGCAGAACTTATGGTCAAAGAGGAGGAACTAAGACAAAAGGAAGAGTTGGTTAAATGTCTTCAAGAGGAGCTAGTTCAGGTAAGGTTCCTTTATGTTGTGAAAACTAATGCAGTATAATAATTGTTTTAATACTTTTAACTCTGATGAAGAGAGAATAAACTATGTGAGAAGACTAATGTAGTGGCATGAAGTGTGATTATATCCTTGGGTGCAAGTTTTAAGTGTGGCACCTGCCTTGCTATCATCAGTAGTTGTGACTGTGCTCATGTCAATAACATAGATGAAAATGACATGAAAAGAAGTAAAAAGCAGAACAGAATGTTTAAGAGGAGAGATATATTTATAATATAGAGAGCAGTATATAGTAGAAGAGTGTACCAATAAACTGGTGATAAGAGAGTATTAAAGTGCATTTGAGGAGAGGAAGACCGTAGAGATGATGGGAGGACATGGCGAGTATGGTGCTTGGTTTATCTCGGGTGCTGCCATCTCAGTGTGGATAATATAATTAATGGACCAGTGCTTTTTTCTTTAATGTTCATGAAACTTTCCAAAAAATGTTGTGCCCCTTTTTAATCTGGTCTTGTTGCCTCTTCCATTTGAAAGTGCAAAACAGGCTTATTCCAACAAAAATGATGAATCCATGTCTTTTGTAGACTGATCGATAAGATTTACAATATACTAATGTGCTATATGAAAAACACAAGAAGTACAAAATTAAACCCAAAATATTTGTGTATAGGTTAGATTGAAAACAGCCGAGGCCGAGGCAACTATTAGAGATCTTAGAGCCAGGATCCAGGAGCTAGAAGAGGAGCAAAAGAAATTGAGAGAGGCAACTCCAGAACATTCTGTAGCTCATTTACAAGAGGAATTGATTGCCGTACGATTAAGGGAGGCAGAAGCCAACTTGGCCCTCAAAGACCTGAGACACAGAGTTCAAGAATTAACACAACTTTGGACAAAGCATGTTCAGGTAAGACTATGGTTTTCTCTGTGTAGACATTTTTATTCTGATATCGGTTTGAAAGAATGATTTTCATTACAAATTAATAAGAAGCAATATTAGTCTTTGAATATTGGTAACAGTATTTACATGATTTACACGAGTACATGATTTATTTTTCAGATATTAATTTCACTACATTTACTGTACTGTATATACATATTAATAGTTGCCTTTATCTGTACTTCAGCTAACATCATTCTTGTTTTAAATTTTGCTCGGAATTGGTCCAGTCTGGTTCTAGATCTTGATAAATATTGTTTTGTCTTGGAAAGTAGAATAAAATTGACTGGACAATTGAATGTAGCCTTGGCTTGTGCACCCCAACAGCCTGTTGTTGCCTAGGTTATATGGCTTTATGAAAATATAATATTCACTCTTGCTCATACTCTTGTGGTACCAGTAATAAATGGGTAAATTATTTTAATAGTGTATATATTTTTTGACCTACTTGAACATCAGTCAGTCATATGCCTTTAAAATACTGTATTTGTGTGGGACGAGTGGGATTTCACTTGGGTTCGTATCCTGGCCGGGGAGGACTTATTGGGCTCAAATCCTTAACTGTAGCCTCTGTTTACCCAACAGTAAAATGAGAACCAGTACCTGGTTGTTAAACGATTTGGCGGGGTCATATTCCAGGGAATATTAGGATTAAGGACCTGCCCGAAATGCTGTGTGTGCTAGTGGCTGTACAAGAATGTAAGAACTCTTGTACATAAAAAAGTGAAATGTGGAAAGAGTCATGAATTTGTAACTAATTGTAACTAATTTAGTAGGTTTTCCTTCTACGAACTTCAAAACGTGTATCTATAGGGTATGTATTATCATTCAGGATCAGCATGGAGACAAGAGCGAGGCAGCCAAGCCAGACGTAACGAGCACACCAAGCAAAAAGCTTGGTCTCTTCTGGGACAGGTCACATGAAGCTGCCAAGCTGGAGGAGGAGCTCATGACCACCAAATTACATGAGACTGCTGCTGTGGCAGAGCTCAAGGAGGCCAGATTAAAGGTGACCATAATGTTTTTAAGTACAGTACTATATTATTATTGGTTATGAGGAGATTGCCAATTTAAATTTTTACAATTTTAGGATTCCAGAATTGTATTTAAACTTTCCAAATGTAGACATTTTGCATGTTTTATATTTAGATAATTATAAAATGTGAATTACTCAATGTAACAAAACTTGGTTAATGATAAAAAGAAATAAAGCCTATTCCCTGTTTAAATTTTCTGAGTTTTGTAATAGTTTTCATGGACACTTCATCCTGAAATTTCCATTCCCAATTTAAATATATTTTCAGTCAATGTGCAGGAGAAATCGCATTTAAGTGCTTCAATTATTTGGATAATTTGTTCTTTCAGTTTTCTAATCTATATTGAATGTACATGACTCAAGGGTATTTCATGGATTTCCAGGTTATGGAGCTTGAAACGGCAGTACAAGTGTCAACTAACCAGATGAAGCGGCAAGAGGAGGAGAACAAGCGGTTGCAAGAAGCTCTGGATGCTGCCGAGGCCAATATTCGCACAATGCAGTCTCAGCTGGGTGATCACAAGAGAAAATACACTGACCTCGAAAGCCAGGTGTGTACAAAAATTTGATTACTGTATAGTATGTCTCTGTAACACTTACACTGTTCAAGTTGCTATATGGGATTTTTTTTTAACAACTTTCAAGAGGGTTAATTTGCTTCTCGAATACTTTAAATTTCATTTTGCCCAATTTGAAATGTTTAGTATGTAAGCAGGTCATCTATTTTAACCAATTTAAAATATGCAAGTTGTATAATTGGTAATAATTTTCACATGTTTAGAATATGCATAAAATTTGTTTAATTACTGCTTTTTTCATGCTTCCTCGTTTACATTTTTAACCAAACTGCATTTTCAGATGAAGGAGGAAAAGATGCTGGCAAGAATTCGTGAAGCCGAGAAATCTCAGAGCTTAGCTGAGCTCACACAGAAAATATCCTCATTAGAATATAAGGTAAATTAAATAAATCCCTTAATCACATAGTTATTCCTGTCTACCAGGTGAAAATGCCTACCATGTGATAAAAGTATTACTTAAAATAATTGTTTTATAAAGTACTGTACTGTACAACATAAAGAAAATATTGTAACAAAATTTAAATCAATGCATTTAAACCATAATAATGGTAATAAACTATTGCACTTTAAATGTGAATTCTTCCAGAACCAGGAATTGGTCACAGAAGGTGAAGTGTCTCGGGTTGGTGGCAGTGACAGTGATCAAGTTCCCCGACTCCAAGATAAGGTGGCTGAACTTCAGTCAGAGGTAAGGTTAATGATAGAATTAGAATCAAGATTTTGGTAATTGTTACAAGACTGCATTCTATAATTTTAATAAGGAGTGCTTAAAAATTGTGTTATCAATAATAAAATGTTAAACGCCTGGGAAATAAGTACGAAAGCCGTAATATTGCTCCACGAGAATGTTTACTGAAATAGGTAATTGCTCAGCACTTAATGTTAATATTCCAGAAGTTCCCTGTAAAGGGTCTGATGAAATGGAATGGTTGAAAATTGCACAATGCACCCAAATTTTTCAGTTAATTTTGATTCTTGTATTGAAAAATATTGCTACAAAACTTTACAATGATAAATTTTGTTAAAAACAAAATACATACTGTGTATGTACATACTGTAGAATTAAAGAAAATGCAAGAATCATTATTGACTTGCCATTTGTCTCACATTATCAAGCTTTATGCAGCCAAAATTTGCCCACTAACACATGCTTAATATATAACAGCTTTGATGCATCTCCATATTGCCACAGTATACACTACAAGTGATTCAACAAATGTTTGTAGCATTCAGAACATTTTTGACAAAAATATCATCAAAATTTGCATTCATAGTGAGAAATCAAATAGAATAGTTTCTCTTAAGCCAATTAGCCTTGTATGCAACACCTGTATATGGGATCTTCTAATCTTGCTTCCTTACAATAATGGACAATAATAATGCAGCAAACACTTCAGATATTAGAGATTACTACAAAGCACATGCTTAAAATTGATGTACTGTATTTCTCGTAACATACTTGTAGAAAAAACATATATAGATATATGTATTGGATCTGTATTAACAATGTCCATGAAGTCAGTCACTCTTCATTTTTTAGTCCACTCTCCCCTTCAGATTTTTAGTCCACTCTCCCCATTGCCCTTTCTAAAGCCAGTCACTTCCCTTCTGTGGTAAAAGTATAATGTCCCATTGCCCTCAGTTAGGGGGAAAGGGAATACAAATGAAAACATTTGCTTTTAATTATTTACCTTTGTTCACTCATTTTATTTAATACTGTTCCCAGCTTTTCCTCCATTATTTTAATGTAAAATGATTCAAGTACCTGGCTGTTTTTATCCAATGCACTCTTCGGAATATGACTACTTATAACATTCACCCCCCACGTTAAGAAGAGCTCACTTGTGTATTAGAATATATAAACCTCTGATTTTATAGTTTTAGTGATAGATGCCGTGTAAACTTGCTTATTATTAATTGTCCATGGTATATTTTTGAGGAGCTGCTGAATCAGTCTTATACCTGTGCTTATGCTTGCAATTCCCATCCTATGTGTTGTTATGGCTAGTTTTGTTACCAGGATGGTGATTCATAATTTCAGTTAGACTTCCTGTACCTACTTGTTTGGGTAACTTGTTCTGTAAATCATCTTAAATTAACAAAATTTAAACATTTTATATTTAAATATTTATTTACTGCAGTTGAAAATTTGTGTAGAGTACATCTTCCAAACTCTCCAAGCCAGTTTTAAATTCTTTAACAAACTCGAATGATTGAAGAAAACATTAAACCCTTCATTATCTCTCACAAGCATCCTACATAACTTACTTACACTGAACAGATTTGCTGCAAATCCATTGAGGAACCTTAAGTTATTAAGAGAACTTGGCATCATGTATATTTGTGCACTTCTGAAAATTTGTAGTTAGATATTAATTTCATGTAATCTTATCAAGCTGAGTTATTGCTTCACCAACCGAATCTTCTAATTCTCCTTAATTAATTAGGTCTTTGTCACGTATGTACTGTCACTTTTAACCATGGTTTTCTAACACATTTGCACCTGCAGCCAACAGAGAAGTAAGGACAGCGTAAGTGCTTTGGCATCATAGTTATGCATGACCACTTATGCAATAAGATGTAGAAACACCATCTTTGGGTTTGACATGCATGACCAACTTCCTGCTTCTCGTTTCATTTGATAACCAACATTAATAACCGTTTTTTTTATGTACAGGTAATAAGATTAAATCCTTAAGATTGTTGACATTATTTTGTAAGATTTCTACCATAGTTAGATGTTTATTATATCCAACAGCTTGAAATACAAGAGTATGGTTATTTTAAGATATGGTAGCCTGCTGTCAAAAGTGGGAGAAGACCTCTAGGCAATTAATAGGATATTTTTTTCAAATATGCATGCTAAAAAATAAGGAATTTTTACCACTACTTTGAAATTGACATAATTTTGGAATGGCAATAGATAATATGCTCAAACCTAATTTTGTTTCCTATGAAAAAGGTCTATATTGGTTAATCATCTTGTCATATTTTTATAGAAACATTAAATGAATGATGTAAAAATGTTTAATATATGCTTATTATAAATTTTCAATTAGAATGCAAGTTTAAAATCTACTGACCCTTGCTTTGCATGCAACTCCTTGTCCTTATGAATTTATAAGTTTTTTATTTACATTTCCTGATTTTCTTTATTCTCTTATAAGTTAACTTGTTCTAAATATTAAATAAGGTGGAGTGCAGTTAATACAATTAAAAAAAAAATGGTTGATTTCTAAAATTGGGTCAATGATGAAATATACATGTTATATGCTATTGTATTTCTAGAACAAAATAATTTAAGATGGGTGTCTTTTTAGTGATAAAATAGTAAAATGTAAGTCATACCAGTGAGAAAGAAATGGGTGTAATTGAAATGAATGAGAGATGAGGAACTTATAAAGAAGCTGCACGACTTCTAAACAACTAAGAATGGGAACTTTACTGGGTATGGTAATCAAAATGCAAGTCTATAAATATATTATTAAATTTTTGTGAGAACAGGCAAGGATATTGGTATTAAATTGTGGTACTGGATGGAAGTTTCCTAATGCAGTAAGCTTTCAAGTTATGCTAGGGATGCTCCAGAGAAATTGTGCTATGCAAGCCAGCATAAGTATTTGGGGTAATTATGGATACAGTCCAGAGACAATCTTTCTTAATGAATCATTGGTTTGAACATTATATATACTGTATTCCTATTATTGTTGCTAGGATATACAGTATTGTCAGATTGGCTAACCTTGTACACATGTCTTATGAAACCCTTTAACCCTTAAACTGCGCAATACATCTAGCTGGGGCGAGTAACTATTGCGGGACTGCGCACTACAGCTATGTATGGTTGGGAGTACTATGTAGGATTTAAAAGTCCAGTGGCTACACAGGGTTCGCATCAGCTTCCTCAGGGCTCTTGTAAACAGACACCATATTAAAAAAATAATCAGGGTCAACATTCCTGGGTGAGAGCGCCTCGGTACTGAGTGAGCAACCATGGCTGAAGCATGCAGCATGAACTAATAGCACTGCTGTTCAGCTTGTGACCACAGCATCACCTAAAAATGTCAAAATATACATGTAACTGGTATTATTTAGTGATGATAGTATTACAGAAGACCACCGACTGATAAAAATGACCAGGATTCGGATAATAGCAGGATTGTTGTGATAATTTGCACTGTGCATAGTATGGTGCGAGGAGTAATACGGAGGGAGGGAGGTAGCTTCGTCTGCTTACTACGTGTGGCTACCTGTTAGTGTCTGCATTTGCCATATCAGCTTAGTTGTTCACTATGTGAACACAAATGTAGATACTTATATATATAACGTGTGTATTAGTGTAATAACAGCAAAAAGGAGTATGTTGGGAGAAGCCATTTTAGTGAGGGAGGTGGCATCATCTGCATGACTTGTCATGCAGTGTATGGTGGCCACTATGCTGTTTGGGCACCATACTAGCTTAGTTGTAGTTATGGTGAATAAAACGTGCAAATACTTGTATATAGTGTAATAACACCACAGACAGTATGGTTGGAGGAGGAATGTTAGTGTGTGTGGGGTCTTGAACGAGTGAGGGAGGGAGGGAGGGAAGCAGCATCAGCCGACTTGTGTGTGACGACCTCTGTTATTGTCTGAACTCGCCATACCAGCTTAGTTGTATAGTTATGGCGAACAAAACGTGTAGATACTTATATGTAATGTCCGTATATAGTGAATAAAAGCAAAAACAGTATGGTGGGAGGAGGAATGTTGGTGAGCGAGGTGGTGTTGAGGGAGGGAAGGTGGCGGCATTGGCTGGCTGGTGTGTGGCGCCCACTCGTTTTTGTTTTGACAAATCATACCAACTTAGTGGTTTGTTATAGTGAACAAAACGTGCAGATGCTTATATATGTATATGTATACGTATATACACATACACATATATATATGTATATGTGTGTGTGTGTGGTGTGTGAGATATAGATATAGATAGATATATATATAATGTAATATAATATGTCGTACCTATTAGCCAGAATTCACTTATCGGCCTACTATGCAAGGCCAAATTTGCCTAATAGGCCGAGTGATTTTCCTTATTTAAACAAAAAAAATTAGTTGATTTATTTGAAACATTATTATATTATAACAAGAACATAAAGTATTGACTTACCTAGGTTTGGTTAGGTAAGGTTGGTTAGGTTCGGTCATATACCTACGTTAGTTTTAACTCAAATTAAACAAAATTAACTCATACATCATGAAATGGACAGCTTTATCATTTCATTAGAAAAAAATTAGAAAAACAAATTCAAGAAAACTTGGCTTATTAGGCAAATTGGGTCTTGCATAGTAGGCCAAGAAGAGTGTTCTGAACATCAGGCAGTGAAGATTTCTCTGGAGTGCACTCTGGTACGTTTTGTCTGCATACCACTAGGTCCTGGTTGTGGCTCACTGCTTGATTTTCTTACTTTTCTCACAAGGAAACGTTCCATTGAAGATTTTTTTTCCCATTGCAACACTTGTCTGTAGTGAGGCATCACGTTGTCATTAAAAAGATCAATGCAGCGGCCTACTACAGCTTTATCTGGGTGATTCTTTTTAGCAAAACGTTGCAGTCCTTCCCATACTGCACACATTTTCTTAACTAATGAGGAAGGGACATTCTCTACTGCCTCCTCTTTCTCCCCTGAAGATTTGTTGAACTGCCTAGCTAGTTTAACAAAAAGAGTACCATTTTCATGCTTCCGAAAAATCTCGTTTTTCCTCTATTGTCATTCTCACGTGATTTCTTGCCTTGAACCTTACCATTGGCTTTCTTGGGACCCATTGCGAGATATATACTGTAACAACAACTTTTATGCTCAAATGGCCAAATATCCGACAAAATACCATAAATCCTTGTGAAGAATTCAGGCGGGATAGTCACTGGGTGCGAGGCACTGGTAAACTGAGGTGCGATCGCCATGCCACCATGCGCTAGGTCTGCCCGTATGCGTATCGACAAACTCGTTACCTGATGCAATATTCGTATCCCGATGCAAATTTTCCGAGCAAATCGGGCTCGTAACCCGAAAAACTCGTAAACAAGGACGCTCATAACCCAGGGTTCCACTGTATATAAATAACCTGTGTATATAGTTGTAATAACAGCAAAATTATGGTTTTATGAACATAATAATTGAATCACTAATATGCACACCATACTTTTGAGTATAGCAATGATTCACACATTTTATTATAGAAATATATCACACTATTGAATAATTCCTTCTGAAAAAATAAGAAAAAATCGCATTGAAATAATTAGGTAATAATATCTTTGTGGCAACTCCCGCCAGACAGCTCGAGTGGAGCTGACTGACTCCTATCATTGTCAGCTCCTCAATTTTGCCAGACTTCCTCGCCCTATTGCGGCCAAAATATGTCGCCTACGATATTTCCCATCCCCCTTGGTCAGAGAACACACACTTTTATAAGATTTTTTTATTTTTTTTTTATTTTTTATATTTTATATAGCCAAGTTGCAGGCTATAATCATGAGCAGCCCAGGGGTTAAGGCAGCGGTCGCCAACCTGTGGTCTGCGAGACAATTTTATTTGTGTATTGTATGTAACTGTATTTTCTATGACGGTTATATTTAATGGCATCAAATAGTTTGACTTTAATGACTATAATTTTTTGTTTGATGGACTGCTGGATTCACATTAGTGGTCTACTGGATTTATAATTATGAATTTGGTAATCCATGAGCTCCGAAAAGTTGGTGACTGCTGCTTTAAGGGATCAAGTTACAAGGGATTATTGTGCGTGATTGTTTACCATATTATAGAGAGAGTTTTGTTTCACTTGAGTGAAGTTTCGTTAGCTACGTTAGATGATTTTTTTTTTACCCACTCCACAGTATCAGAAAAGGGAAGCAAGAGGTTGTGTTGGTTGAGGATCACATGGTACTTTTCATTTAAGACATTTGGATGATGATCTGCCCTGTGCAAGGATTATTTTTAACAGGAACACACACTGGTGTGTTCTGGGGAATGCCCGTGCATCCTGGGGCACAATTCCATACAAAGTGCATCCTTAAGATCATATAGTTCTGCAATTTCTGTCTTAAAATTATTGAAGTGTAAGCTAATCATAATTTATTATCTATAGCTTGCTTGTGGTATTGATATTGAGCTAATCCTATTAAACTGCAGTTTGAAAAGAAAACAAAAAGTAGGGGGTGGCAGATGAGTTAGGGAGGGAAAGTGCCCTTAGCAACATAGCATGATGGAGGTGCATGAGAAATGGTTAATATGGGACATACAGTAAATTATCTGGTTTTGGTAAACTTCATTGTTCTTCCAAATATTTCTTATTTACTGTTGCTAAGTAGTGTTGGCTACAGCATTTTGCATACATGTATTAACCCTGTGTTAGTACTTTGGTGTGTTTCACTCCAGCATATTTTGCCATCTTGTTTCCTAACTGTGTATAGAATCTGATGCAGTAATTATGTATGTTGTCTTGATCATAACACATTGGTACAGTAAAACACAAGTTGGTTTTATCAGCTATTTATTATGATGGAGAAAACAAACATGACTGGTTATTTGGCAGATGTGTCCTTAAACAAAATAATAAATTAAGTTAAGGTTAAGTTAATAAGGTCGGGAATATTGTTGCCAATTGAGGAATAGGATTATTTATTTTATCAGTTTAGAATTGGCAAATTAGCATTCTTCTCCATCTGAAGGCACAAGGCGTATCATGAGTGTGTTAATTTTACATTTATAACTTGGACATCCATTACACAAAAAAGTGGCTTTTATGTGAGGAGGAAAAGGGGGGCTGCTGTATTTTTTTAGGTCATGAAGCTGCCACTATAGGTCATATGTATTTTTGAGGGATCTGTCAGTTTTAACTGTTACATAGTGCTCTCTATGTTACAATGTTCTTCATGTGTGCATAAACACAACATATTGATTGATATACACTGTATTTCATTCTAAATATAGTGTACAATACACATTAGTCAGAAATGTATAATGAAAGCTTTATCTTCAAAATATTTCCATCATGCAAATACTTAAGTTGTTTTCCTTTTAATCAGATTGCACGTCTTACTGCAATCAATCGGCGGCTGACGCGAACTGTAAGCATGCAGAGGCTGGACTTTACAAGTGGACCAGAATCTGATATTGAGGACACAGAAGATTATAGATTGTGCTTAGAAGATTCGGATTCATCGCCAAAGAAATATGACTATTCAATTAAAGGGGAAAATGGAGTAGTTGAGCACTCAAGAGATGAAAGAGTAAGAATACCTTCTACTGGCAGTGATAGATCAACACCCTCACCCTCTCGGGAAACTGCAAACAGAAAAACGTCACAAACTCTTGCTGATGCATTCCTTGAGCAGTTACCAGAAGTCAGAAATTGGGATGATGCATATCAAAATGGCTCTGCAACTTGTGAAGAGAGAGAAGCATACTAGTGATCATGTTGTGAACTTGTGCAAGTTGGTATAAGGTGATTGCTAATGATATGCAACTAATGAAATGGACAGCTTTAAAACATGAAGTAGATATAAGAACATTTTTATTAATGTACATAAAATTGGGAAAGAAGTCGTTGAATTGTGTGTACATTTCTATGATGCAGAAAAGTCCTTACACGTGGGACACTAGAGATGATAAGTTGTCGTGTGTTATTGGGTATTTGGCACTCTTAAGGCTAGCTCATCCATTTTACTCTGTAGACCACATCAATATCATGTGAATTTGAGTGTATTTATACTTTCATATAACCAGTATGAGATTTCTATTCAAATTATTTAATTGCTATTTTGTTCAAAATTGGGCAAAATAATATATTAGTAACGTTTGGAGATTCAACCTCACTGATACCAAATAAAGCCTACTAATTGACGCTGAAGGTTCTTGACAGGTGGCTTAAACAGTTTGTGTGAGGTTGTATGCAAAACGGTTATTTTTTTTTATGTGGAGTAACCAGCAAATAATACGTTGTTGGTTACCTGACCTAGTATGTCTTGATTATGTAGCAGTGTCCACAATATACCAATTACCCAGGATACTAGTATCTTGGGTTTTATAGCTCATTTTGATAAAGAAGTGCAAATGAGAATTGCACTGACTCTGGAAAAGTAGAATTAAGGTATTGAACTGTAGATTAGAAGTTTGTTTAAATGGGCTATTGAGATTTGTTCCAGGATTGAGACATGACAGAATACCAGAATGTAGCAATAGGACATGCTTCACAGGTATCTATAGGCACAATCAATGTAAAGCTGTGATGTTTTCCTTGAGCCTTCACTTCTCTTGGGAGAAGGTGGGTTAACGAAACCAAAACAAAGATATATATTTATTTATTTTAGGTTTCCTTTTATATGTACTTACATTATGTGTATATATATATATATATATATATACTGTACTAGATAACAGCTGATTTACTCAATCTCTTATTTCTGGTTATTGTATATTTTCAACGATTTTGTATTTTTACTTAATGTCATACTACGTACATCCTTATTAAAGTGTCTTCCTTAAAATCATGGATGGGAGTGACAATCACAAGGTGCAGTCCATTTAATTTTTGCTATGACTTTCATAACTTTTGGCATATAAATATATATGTATATTATATATGTATTATATATAATATATATTTATATATATTTATAAATATTTATATATATATATATTATACAGTATATTTATTTATAAATATTTATATATATATTTATTTATAAATATTTTACTATGCTGCAAAATTCTTATTTCCACCTTTTAAAACTAACTTGTAACTGTCCCAGAGGTGCTACATTTGCTCCTGTGATTGTGGTTTTGTCTTGCTTTAAAATTGCTCATACACCAACTAGATTCAGGTCATTTTTATATATATATATAATACGTTTGCAAGAGTTTATTGATATTAATGCAAAAGAGTTAATGTAAATGCTCTAAAGCAATTTGAGACCCCTCCCTCTCTCCCTCCCATATGCTTCAAAAAGGATTGCTCCTGTATGTATGTGGCTTATTGTTTATTATTCACTCACTGTTACAGCTGTTATTTGCAAGCATACTAGATCTGTACACACAGGCACCCGTCACTTAGTAATAGAATTTATTCAATACTCAATATTTCGATACTTACAAATATCTTATAGGAAGAAATTTGCACCTACTGTGTTGGTATCATCAATAGTAACAAATTTCAGGATGTGAACTATGTTCATGGTAACGTCAGGAGGTGGTGGTGGTGGTACTACTACTACTATTACTCCTACTACAAAACTTTGATATTGAATGTTATTATTAAGTTCACTAATGAGGGAAGGACGTGTGAATATTTAATCTGGGATAATGACATTCCAGTGTGAAGTTTATCTTTAACACCAATGATACTTCAATAAAATAAACATCACTAAGAGAGTTTTGTTGCTCATTTTTTTATCTTTGGTTAAGTAATTATCAAAAGGCACCAAGCCAGGGTAGGTATGTAGCACCATTAAAGTTGCAGGTGTGTGTGTGTGTGGGGGGGTAGGTGTGTAGGTAGGTAGGTTGTGTGTGTAGGAGGACTGGTAGGAGCCATGGTGGGTTGGTAGGAGGCATTGTGGGCTAGTATGAGCCATGGAGGGCTGGTAGAAGGCATGGTGGGCTGGCAGGAGGCATGGAGGGGCTGGTAGGAGCCATGGTGGGCTGGAAGGAGGCATATTGGGCTGGTAGGAGCCATAGTGGGTTGGTAGGAGGCATACTTGCCAGGTAGGAGCCATGGTGGGCTGGTAGGAGGCATGGTGGGCTGGTAGGAGGCATAGAGGGGGGCTGGTAGGAGTCATAGTAAGCTGGTATGTGGCCTGGTAGGAGCAATTGTGGGCTGGTAGAAGGCATGGAGGGGCTGGTATATGGGTCATATATTGCCCAAACCCCCCTGCAGTTTTCAAAATATCTTGAAATATCGAAAATTTGACTCCTGAGCGTGATTTGAGTCGAATTCTGACTCTGCAACTATTTTCATTTTTAAATTACGACTTTTTATACCGAAAATATGTCAATTACTGAAAACGGCGATGGGTCATATTTTGCCCAAACCCCCCTGCAGTTGATGGTGGGGGGGGGGGGTTAGGGTACCTTTTACCAGGAGAAATGGTGGGCTGGTAGGAGCCATGGTGGGCTGGTAGGAGGCATGGTGGGCAGGTAGGAGGCATTGTGGGCTAGTAGGAGCCATGGAGAGCTGGTAGGAGGCATGGAGGGGCTGGTAGGAGCCATGTTGGGCTGGAAGGAGGCATAGTGGGCAGGTATGAGGCATGGTGGGCTTGTAGGCGGCATGGTGGGCATGTAGGTAAGGTGGGCGGGTAGGAGCTATGGTCGGCTGGTAGGAGCCATGGTGGGCTGGTAGGATGCATGGAGGGCTGGTAGGAGCCATAGTGAGAAGGTAGGAGGCATGGAGGAGCTAGGAGGAGCCATAGTGGGCTGGTAGAAGGCATTGTGGGCTAGTAGGAGCCATGGAGGGGCTGGCACTTTCATGCAGAATTAATACAAAATGGTAAAAGTGTTAAGGTCGTATGGTGGTATTCTTTAGTGGTAAGGCTTCTGGCTTCAAGAATGTACATGACCACGACACGTACGATGTTGATGGTACAAGACTCTTCCGAGTAAGTACAGTATTTTATTATTTCTCTGTAGGAGTTAAACTTCTGATATGCAGCAGATTTTCTGTTTAGGCTTATGAAAGATATCCCTTACAGCTTGATATAGCACTTACTATTATACTAATGAAAAAGGTATATAATATTATACCAGTCAGCCAAAAATTGTTAATTTGAGAAATAGATACCAAATGCTGAAGCAAGATGTTTGGTTCAGCTTTTCAAGAGCATCGATCGGTATCTTTCCTATTATAAGCTATATCTACATCCTTTAAATTACATGACCTTGTTATGGAAAATAGTATGAATATATTTTTTAAATACTAGTATTTAATGTGCTTGGTATAACATTTGTGTGATCTTTGCTGCAGGTGTGTGGCACGTGTGACTGACACCCGCGCCGTCCAGGTGCCTGAGGTGGCCGGCTCACTCAATGCTGATGATGCATTCGTTTTGGAAACACCAGGTAAAACTTACCTCTGGATTGGCAAGGTCTGATTTACTAGTTCCAAATATATTTTCTTGTTAATATTAAAAAAACAAACAAAAAAGTAAAAACTGAACACATTAACGTAGCTAGATTTCTTGACAGCATGATTTAGTTCTCACTAAGTTAATTGCCTTTGTAAAATTGCTGAACTATTTGTGGACTCTTAGCTGTAATAGAATATACAGGTATTGCAGCAAAAGTTGACTGAAACAATTTCTGGGGGGAGCCCCGTCGGCTCCCCGGAGCTATCCCAGGCTGATATGCTAATGTCACACTTTGGCATCAGTCATGTGTATGGAGTTCTTAGGCCTACCGGGGACTACGGCCAGAACCGGGCCCCCTCAGAGAGGCAAGGGGAGCAATGGCCTATAGAAGCCCCCGTGTAGTTCGAAGCATTCTTTTCTGACCAGGGGGCAAAAGACACAGGCCGAATGGGCGTAAATTTTTTATTAGTATATTAAATTCTGCAGAACATGTAAATAATATAAGTAGGAATTAACAAATGTAACATGTCCATGTCTGAGGACTAATTAACTTAAAATGTACCCCCGTAGTAGTAAGCATAGCCTAGACATGGCAAACACGTTCTGCACAAACCTAATGGCAGATAAAATATAATTACAACTAGGTATAACAGTCAGGACAAAGGGGAAATAAAGTGTATAGACAACACTTAACGGAGCCCTACCAAGACATAATGGGAAATCCTAGAATTAACAGGCGGGCAGAAAATACCTAGTGGCTGGGGAAAACTGATATGACAAATGGGAGAAGTTTTTCCCAGGGCGTGAGGCCGGCCGCCAAGGAATAAGAAGTGTTTCCTGACTTACTAGCACCTAGACTGGGCAAAGGGTTAGCTGCTTACAGCGGGACACTTGGGGACCGGCGCTGCTCCCCCCCTCCCCACTTGCGGTGGGGAAGACGGACACTGGCACAAAGCATGACTGGGAACTGCCACTTGCATGAAGGGGAGGCGGGTGGGAGTTTAGAGTACTGCGACGGTCGGGTGGAAGTGAGGGTGAGCCCCTGAATCTGAATAATACAGGAGAAGATGCCCATTGGGGCGAGCCTTGAAGTGGGAACAGCTGAAGAGTAGTCGGCGAGAGGAAGTGCTGAAGTTGAAGAAAAAAGTGCCAGGGCTAAACCCAGCTGCGTGGCAATACGTCTATGCTGCAAACAACCCAACAACTGGCTAGGCTTGGAGGCGGGTCTGGAAGGCGGCGGTGGCAGCGCTTCAACATTCAAGGTGGAAACAATCTGTCTTCAGGTGGTGGTGTCTTCAATTTGGCGTTTTTTCTTCGAGTAATCATTTGATGTTTGTACTCTTGCGTAGTCTGGTGGGAAAAGGTCCTTTGACAATGTGGTTTCGTCGCATTCAACGAAGATTACTTCGTTCCTTAGTGTGTACTTTAAGTTTGGATCATTCAGCAGGCATTCCGCATACCTTGTGTTGAGTATTTTGCTGGAGAGGCGTCTGTATTCGGGAGTTCCAAGTGTAAGTTTTTCACGTTGATCATATAGTGCGGAGACTCCTCTGTTGCTGGAGATGGTGATTGTGCTTCAACGTCAATCGAGGCAGTAGAGTCATCATTGGAAAAAAAGTGTTGGCTTGCAGAAGCATCAGGTGTAGGTACCTGTGAAGCTGGTGTAGTCTCAGGTGCGGCTGGTGTATTTTCTGGTGAAGCTGGTGCAGTCTCAGGTACCACTGGAGAAGTAGATGGTTCGTCTGGAGTAGTAGCAGTGTGCAAGGATGTTGCAGAGTCTGTAGCAGGTTCCACAGGGTGGGCGTCAACAGACAGGATATCTGCCAATGCAGTTTTAGAGATGGTGATGTTAGAAGCAGAAGTGGTATTTGTTGCTGAAGTCGTAGCATTGGTGTTGGCTGAGGCTGTTGTTGTGAAGAGCTCGTCACGAACAGTAAATGTTGGTAAACCGTTGTCAGCGTACATATGTACAGAATTCGTACAAATTCCTTGGTGTTAGTGCCTGCAATCATTTCAGCAGTGCGGATGAGTCCCATTATGACATTATGGTTCCTGTTAGAGAGCAGTATCTGGTGTGGTGAGGGCTGGCTTGTTGATTCAGCAGAGTAAAGTTGTGGCTGTCGCTGCTGCGTCGATGATTGGTTGGCGGGCTGGGACCCAGGGCCCCAATGGGACAGCCCCTCTCTGCCTCAGAATTTATATGGCCCCAGACTTCCCGCGCATCTGCGCGGGGCGCACTGCGCAACTGTTTCTTTGTCCCTCTCTTCAGAAACATCTCCGCTTTGTATTTCAAAGCAGAGGCCATATGTCTGCCATCGACCGGAACAGGCACCCAGAAAGGTAAGCGCCCCAAAATAAACCCCTATTCTGGTTAAAATTGCTACTAAAAACCGAACTAGTGGATAGAACTCCCCAACCGAAAACAAGCAAACTAGTGTGACGTCACACACTGCCGCGCCGCTGTCTGCGCAGCTCCCCCTCCCCGGGAGGGGGAGCCCCAGACCCCCCGCGCCGGCTACCCACACCTCAGTGCTTGAGGCTGATGCTATAGGTGATGGTCGTGTGCTCTGGCTCCGGTGTCGCTACTGCACTGTGCTTTGCGTGTGGTGTTGGTTTTGTGGGTGCGAGAGCCAGGAGTTATCTTCAGTACTCGGGCTGCATGCGCCTAGGGCTGCCTTCCCTAGGTGCCCTGTAAGTTTTTTTTTTTTTTTTGAGATATATACAAGAGTTGTTACATTCTTGTAGAGCCACTAGTACGCGTAGCGTTTCGGGCAAGTCCTTAATCCTATGGTCCCTGGAATACGATCCCCTGCCGCGAAGAATCGTTTTTTCATCCAAGTACACATTTTACTGTTGCGTTAAACAGAGGCTACAGTTAAGGAATTGCGCCCAGTAAATCCTCCCCGGCCAGGATACGAACCCATGACATAGCGCTCGCGAAACGCCAGGCGAGTGTCTTACCACTACACCACGGAGACTGCAAACTGCAGTCAAGTACTGCCCTTGGGGCCACCTTCTACAGGCTCCTCGGGGTCTGCCTCTGCTGGTCCGTTTTACCTTTCGGTTTTTCGGCCGCCTGTTGGGCTCTTGGGTGTTCTGTTCTCCCTTGTTACTGGCAGGTAAGAGGCAGTTTGCACTGGTAGGGGCGCAGGGTGCTGCTCAGCTTGTATTTCCCGACATTCAAGCTGTCATTGCAATCAATCTTAGCTACCTATGTGCTTTAATATACTGTACCTACAATTTTCTCATCTTTTTTTCATTTCATGTAACTTATCATTTTTTTTGTCTAAATTTTGCAAGTATTTACCTCAAAATTTTCTTAGATTAAAGACCTGCCCGAAACGCTGCGCGTGCTAGTGGCTTTACAAGACTGTAATTACCATATTTGTATCCTCACATTCCTTATGTACATTCTTGTATATGCATAAATAAATAAACATCGCGGCCGGCTCTGTTCCTTGGGGTTCGCTGTCCTCTTGTGGAGTTTTGTTTTTCTTTGTTTGCCTGGTGGGGGGGGGGGGGTTTGTCATTTTATTCAGTTTGTTTTTGCCCTTCCACTGTTCTCCTCGGTGGCGCCTCCTGCTAGGTCCCCGTGAGTGTACACGTCCCTGGGGTTCAGCTTTAGAAGTTTGCTTGGTAGTTTTGGGTGCCGGTTTGCAGCACCCTGCCTGAGACTACCTGAGCGCGAGTCCTCTTAAGGGGGCGCTATTCGGGTATCATAAAGTTGTTGTTTAGTGTCAACCATTATTTTTGTCTAGTTGTATATGAAAAGGGCTACAATTGTTCGAAGTTTCAGCACTGTAGCCTAAATAGTAAGGGAGATTTTTAATTTTTTTATTTTCAGCGAATTTTACACATTTTCAAGTGTAAATTTACAACCACACCTTTCAGATATAATCATTCTATGACACTTTTCTGACACATTAACATATAATAAAGGATCTCTAGCAAAAGATTTTCCAAAACGTCTTTAGTTTTCCTAATACAAATAGTCTAAGTTCCCCCCCAAAATTATGCAAATATATCATGTTTATTGCTATTATAAAGTCAATAAAGAACTCAAGATAAAAACATTTGCAAACGATTTTAGACATAAAATTTATATATGTGTAAGTTTCATGTAAATTGCATAAAAAATGAAAGATATTCATGTTCAAGTAACAAACTTTCAAGTAAAAAATAAAGTCTAAGGTGTTGCCCTCTGTGGCTGAAGTTGACATCAACCAATTTCCTCCAAAATTGGCACCCTTACAGATAGGCTTACGTGCAGTCAGGTGTACAAGTTTCATGGGGTCTGGGGCTCCCCCTTCCCCCTCCTGGGGAGGGGGGAGCTGCGCAGACAGCGGCGCGGCGGTGTGACGTCACACTAGTTTGCTTATTTTCGGTTGGGGAGTTCTATCCACTAGTTCGGTTTTTGGTAGCAATTTTAACCAGAATAGGGGTTTGTTTTGAGGCGCTTACCTTTCTGGGTGCCTGTTCCGGTTGATGGCAGACATAGAATGCTTCCAACCACACGGGGGCTTCTATAGGCCATTGCTCCCCTTGCCTCTGAGGGGGCCCGGTTCTGGCCGTAGTCCCCGGTAGGCCTAAGAACTCCATACACATGACTGATGCCAAAGTCTGACATTAGCATATCAGCCTGGGATAGCTCAGGGGAGCCTCCGGGACTTGCCCAGAAAATGGCGTTTCATTACATTCAACGCTGGTTTTTTAAATACTAGTATTTAATGTGCTTGGTACAGGTATAACATTTGTGTGATCATTGCTGCAGGTGCGTGGCACGTGTGACTTTGACACCCGCGCCGTCCAGGTGCCTGAGGTGGCCGGCTCACTCAATGCTGATGATGCATTCGTTTTGGAAACACCAGGAAAAACTTGCCTCTGGATTGGCAAGGTCTGATTTACTAGTTCCAAATATTTTTTCTTGTTAATATTAAAAAACAAAAAAAAAAGTATAAAAACTGAACACATTATCTTTAACTTTAACATTAGATTTCTTGACAGCATGATATAGTTCTCACTAAGTTAATTGCCTTTGTAAAATTGCTGCTCTATTTGTGGACTCATAGCTGTAATAGAATATACAGGTATTGCAGCAAAAGTTGACAGTGAAACAATTTTTATAACTACAGTATTTGAGAGAAACAGATTTGTAGAGAAATGCTTAGTGGATATTTTCACGAATCACTGTATTTAAAAAATCTCCTACCTTGACTATCCAGGGAGCAAGTGAAGAGGAAAAGGCTATGGGCGAGAAGGTTGCAGAGCTGGTATCTCCTGGTCGTGACCTGCAGGTGGGTATACGTACACATTTGGATAAGTTATTTTCACAAGATATTCTTTTGAAAAATAAAAATTCTGATGTACAGTACAATACAGTATTTAGAAATGCTTGTCAGTATCACCATCTGCTACAGTTCAGCAATGCTTGGAAACTTGTGATTTTGATATTTTCTTTATAAATATTACATTTAGAGTATACAAAGATTTCTTGATAACTCAAGCATGTAGGTCAAACTACTGTATTCACTTTAGTGAAGACTGATCATTTACAAAGTCATTGCGCCAAACATTTGCTCCATTAACTAAACACCTGGGACACTACAATTGAAAGAAGGGTTAACTTTTGTTCCCTAGGAATGAGAGAACTCTTGCACATGATTAGTCCCATGGCAATCATAACATGAGAGGAGAGGATTCCCAGGACCCAATAGAATTAGGTGGATTGAAATATAAAAAAACTATTATTGAGGGAATGGTTCATTGGCATTAAAGACAATGATGATCCTCTAAAGAGGTTTACCTTCCTTGCAGTACATACTCCTACGACTGGGAGCCGGTCGGCCGAGCGGACAGCACGCTGGACTTGTGATCCTGTGGTCCTGGGTTCGATCCCAGGCGCCAGTGAGAAACAATGGGCAGAGTTTCTTTCACCCTATGCCCCTGTTACCTAGCAGTAAAATAGGTACCTGGGTGTTAGTCAGCTGTCACGGGCTGCTTCCTGGGGGTGGAGGCCTGGTCGAGGACCGGGCCGCGGGGACACTAAAAGCCCCGAAATCATCTCAAGATAACCTCAAGATAACCCTGAAGACACCAACAATATTATTTGTCAAGTTATATAAATAAAAATGATTAAAACCGTATATTAGAGATATGATACTATGGAGTAATCATAGGTACACAATGTATATTATATAATGACTCCAGTATACAGAACTTCTGGGGCATAATATAATTAGGTCATTTGTAAGTTTAATGGGATAACTTAATTATGTTGCATTGCTTCTCATTTGGTATTGAGCTGATGAAGAGCTTCAGCAAATGACCTACAAGTCCTAATTGATATTTAACTTTTTAGGAAGTCTTGTAACAAGATAGTCTTGAATGTCTTAGGACAAATGATGGCATTTTGGTGAAAGCCAAACAAGATACCATCATTTACTGGTACCATCAGGTTACCAGGTATCAAGACGATTGATACCTCATTTATGACTTGCATATATGATGTTATTTGAACTGCATGTGATTGCTTATATAGCTAGTGAACTATAGGGTCTCTGGACAAATCTAGTACATTATACCAACATGGGAAGAATTTAAAGACTATTCATTCCGTATACAGTACTATATCTCTCGGTAAATCTTCAAAATATAGTAGAATAACCGGTAGTACTGTAGTCTTGTTTCACTTGATAGAAAAATGTTTTACAGCAGAGAATCTCTAAAGTTAAAGTCTGAAGCATTATAGTATTTGTTCAGAGATTCCTCTCAAAAGGAATCTGATAAAATGTATTTGCCTTTCAAAAGGGATTGTAAATGTTTATATAAAGTACCATTAGAGAATAAAAAGTTCCATAGTTTGAGGTTTATTAATGTACCTTCATGTACAAGGTTGTGGCTGAAGGGGAGGAAAGCGATGACTTCTGGGCTGGTCTCGGTGGTAAAGGTGAATACCAAAATGTTCGCGAGCTAGACAGACCTCTGTTGTATCCCAGACTCTTCCACTGCACCATCTCTCCTGTTGGCTGCCTCAGAGTTAATGAGGTGTCTTAACTTCTCCCAGGAAGTAAGTGGACTGCATTTTGTATGGTGTATATTACATTGATGATTCCACTAAAGAATCTAAACTAATTAGCTACTGAGACTAGCCTGCAAGATAGTAATGAAATACAGTACTGCATTGTACATTCATTTACTAAGTTAATTTCTCCCAACAGGACCTGAATTAGGATGATGTTATGGTTCTGGACTCTGGCGATGAAATTTACGTTTGGGTTGGACAAGGTTCCGATGACCAGGAGAAAGAGAGCCTTTGCTATGGCAGAGGTAAGATAAGGAGCTCGAGCTCAGAGGAGCTCAAAATTATGGAAAATATGAAGCCATTCATCTTTCTAAAGGGTACTGCCATTATTTTAGTGATTTATAGAGAAGTTGTTACGAACATTTTCTGATTCTTATAACTGTGATGATTTTTAAATCACTGATAAATGTAGCTTCTAAATCAAAATCTTTAGTGTACAGTGCAGTATATAATTATAGATATTACGTTATGTTACAACTTTCCAAGGTAACTAATTTACTATAAATCTGTGTACACTAACTCAGTTATGTACAAATATTTATGAATAAAAGATTTGAATTTGGTGAATAATTATAAGAGCAATATTACTTTTAATATATTGGAAAGAGATCCATATGAACGTAACTTGGTGAACTCCAAGCTTCATCTTCCCATTGAGGTCACAAGAGATGGTGCCCGCTGGTAAATTCAGTTAAATTTCCCAAGTAATATATTTAGGCATTTAGTTTATTCAATAGTTTACAATGCTTGCCCAGCAAATGCACTGCTTTCAATACATCAGAAATTTTTTTATAAGATAAGTAAAAAAATATAAGTTTATGCTGATAAACTCCAGCTGTAGCAACTATCTTTGTGAGTAGGGAAACTTTACACTAATTAAATAGTAACCAGAATATATATTCTAAAAATTATTGTAGAACTGTAAATAATCAAACTAATCAAACTCATGCTTGCACTTCATGTGCTTAACATTTTAAAGTATTATGCAGTACCATAGAATGCACGGTGTAAAACACTTCTTCGTTACAGAACTACGTTAAGACTGATCCGACAGAACGTACCCTGGACTCGACTGTGATCCTACGTGTGACGCAGGTAGAGGAACCGGCTGCCTTCACTGCCATCTTTCCTGCATGGAACCCCGACATGTGGCAGGTACGTGAAGAAATGTTGAAATACTCAGTCCAGTACAGGAGATGGATTGGGATATATAAAATAGTATATAGTAAATTTATTAGAATATTTATATACCAGAAGTACAAGTTCTTGTGAACAAAACAGTGGCTAGTGATATGATTATGTAGTACAGTACAGTAACAGGTTGAGTAAAATAATTTATTGTGGGGAAGATATGGTACAAGTGTTAATATGCAGCTCATCCTCCTGTGTAAGTAGTACTTACAGTAACGCTGAGGACCATTGTACATAGATTGACGTAAAAGGCAAGTAGAAAGTAGAACCCGATACTGAATTTGGACTAACTGGAAACATTTTTGTAATGGTGCTGTAAAGAAAACTTAATTTAACTAACCTCCCTAGACTTAATACATGCTATCTGAGGCATAATACAGTACACACATTATTTACCAATATTCAGGTAAATCGGGTAAAATGTATGTGCTATCTTAGCCTAGGAATATTTGAGTTTGGTTTATAGTTTAATTTTTTGAACTCAATAAAGTGAATAGTAACAATTTCTATCTACTTGTCCGTTACGTCTATGTAAGTTCGATGGGCCACATAGTTGCAAAAAGTGCTATATAAACAGGAGGATGGCTTGTAATGATAGTATTACTTTGTAAACCAAAATTTATATATTGTGCTCAAAATTAGTGGTGATGGATTGCAGTAAATATTAATAAAATCGTAAAAAGTACAGTAGAGTATACACAAAAGTGGCAAATACGTTGTGAATATATTGTGTTCTTAGGTTGTCGTGAAGAGAACATGCTGTATGTGCATTATTTTATATTAAGTGCTCATTTTAAGTTTCTTTTTTATAAAGTGATAACAGTACACATGCAACTATAATAAAATTGCATAAATATGCAAGCGTTTCAAATGAAGTGGCTATCTTTTTATAGTGCACATAATGCTTCGTGGCTAATGTGTACATTTATCAAGTTTTATAGCCCTTTGAAAACTCACCATTATTCAGTGTTTCAGAATGGAAATAAGGGTATGTGAAGAATGTCAAATTACAATAGTAATAAGAGGTTAACGTTAATATTTGAACTTAAAGGTTCTTTACTTCTCAAGTACAGTACTAACATACAGTTCTTTACAATCAAAATATTAATTAATATTAATTCTAAACTTTATACAAATTGTAAAGATGCTAACTTATAACGAGCATTAATTATAATGCCCATGGCATGCAAAGCAGCATGGTTAGTTCTAAAATGCTAATTAAAAACAAATATACCATTTGTCTAATAATATAAGCATAGGGCGAAGAAATATATGCATATACAGTATAAGTTATATTTAGCTACATGATAAAATTAATAACAAAATTTGGCTTTGAATGAATACGAAAAGCTTCATTCTGAGTATGACACTCGCATGCTCCTTAAGACAAGATACCCTGGTTCCAAAGCTCCTTAAGGGAAGATATATCCTGGTTCCAAAGCTCCTTAAGGCAAGATATATTCCAGCGTATTAGATCATGACAAGTCAGGCCAAGGGTGACAATCTGCATTGGCACAACAGGGATGGAGGGGAGGAGGCTGTTGGTAGGGGACAAAGAAAAGGAAAACCACTAGAGTTAACTGAACTTTGATGCAGATGTGAGATCATGATCGTGTAGGCCATGACCCAGATATGCTTCCACAGGGCATCCACATTTCCACCAGAAGAAATGACGATCATCTGATAGCTCTTGGTCAATAATGGTGCATCTGTATAGAGCTTTTATAACCATATCGTCATTTTTTTATAAAGACTTGGCAATAATAATGAAAATTGTCATATTACAATAACTGCAGTGGTTCAGAAGATCAACAAACAATGACTGCACTTTTGAAGGTTAAAATAATAATCCACTTTCTACTAGACTGAAAGTTAAAATTTAGTCATGCATTATGATTTAGCAATAACCCTCTTGGTGGTGTGGTTTTGAGACATTATGCCCATTATTATTAGATAAAATCTGGTGGAAGTACTAGGCTGGTAGAAAGGAGCGAGGGATTTTGATAGATTAAATGTGTGTGACCAGAGTACTGTAATCATGTGATCACTGTCATGAATGACGAGCTAATGGTAGCAAGCATAACATGCATCCCTATACACCAAAACAATTCTCGTAATTTACTTTGAAGATAATTTTAAAATCATTATTGTATGCTAGTTTGTGTTTGTTGTTTATACTAGTAAATGATCATTATTGAGTATACATTACTGCTGTGAACATTTCAATTTTCTTGTGTAGCTTTTCTGTTAAGTATCTAGGCCCTTTTAGATTAACTTTAAACACTCCACATAACTTTTAATGAGCATGGATCTTCAGTTCACTTGCACATACATGGGAATGAAGCTTGTTCTCCTCTTGCTCAAAATTGATATGAAACTATGTATACACTTTATAAAAGCTATAGAAGCAATTCTATTTGCCACTTAATTTTCAGTAATTGCATTATGTAGGTATAGCATGCTGCCTCTCTCATCACTTTCAACCAAATTATGCTTCACTTTCTATATATTCATTATTAACTTAAAATACTCTTCTGCTTTGTATAATTTTACTGTTGACCAAATTTAAAATATTTCCTATTCCAGCACTTATAAATAAGTATTTTTAAAATATACTTCAACAAAGCAGATGGCAGTTATAAACAAGACTAAATGTTTCTGCTTATTTCCGTTGCAGAAGGTGGATTAGACGGCTTGCCGTACTGTGATGTGCGGTGTTTTGATAGGTGGTATTGCTTGTAGCTTCATCTACACACTGCTCTGCCTGTAGTGCATGCTGCCCTAAGGCATTATTCTCCTGCAGTTAGGCTGGGCAGACCTAGGTGTGGTGTGTTGCAAGATGCTGTTGTACAAGATTTGGTCCTCTGTTCCATGTTGGAAGAGGCTTTGGGGCAACAAAAAGACATGCAAAAATATCATCTCAATTTTACCAGTGTTAAATATTAAGGATTTACCGTCTAGAACAGTGGTTCTCAAAAGGGAAAGGCACTTGACTTCTGAGTGAGGTACAGTACCTATATTTAAAATCTAATTGGATGGATATGTCAGGGAAGGAATATCAGTGAGGGAATGAACTCCAAAATACAAAAGAATATACTTTGAGGAAACCTGGGATCACAATGGAAGGTTTGTGTCCTGGCACTCTGAGAACCACTGCTCTAGAACATACCTAGAAATGTGTGATGAGTGCTTGTAGCAATGTGCGTAGTGATGCATGTGTATCTTAGTCTGCCTGAAGCTGCTGGCGAGACCCATCAGTACCTTCATATGCAGGAAATGACGACAGTTTTGAGAGGGGGGGGGGGCTGCACAAAAGACTTGTGATGCCCTTGGTGAAAAATTTATCTCGACACTACATCTGATCATTTGTCTGGGATAGAAGATGCAGTCAAGTTAAATTAGTCCTGGACACTAATGTAGCTGTAGGAAGATCAGAACTCATAATGAACCATTCCTGATCAGTGTATTTGACATTAAATTTGCTAGATTGTGATGACTAACATAGTGGTTGTTGCAGCAGCTTCCCAGACGAGCCGAGAAGTCTCAAAATATAGAAAAAGTTGTCAAAGATCAACCTGAAAAGAAAGACTTCTAACTGTTGCTGTTGCCAATGAGCGTGAAGTAAAACCGATCAGCTGAGGAACTTCAAACATACTAACCCTTTTGATGTATCCAAGGCTTCCCTCCTAATAATGTTGCAAACACTCGGGTCATGTTTTGGAAGCCGTTTCACCAAAGAATATTTAAAACATGTACAGTAGTGTGCCATTTGCCACCTAATGCGAAGCCAAGGTAATATGCAGAATAAATATGAATTCAGTATCTTTACAATTATTCGTTTGAAATTTAAAATCATATTGATTACCTAGTTCATACAGTTGGGGTCATGTGGTAGTATTAATATTATTCCGTATCGTTACTGTCATTCCAGTATTATTTTATTTAGAATATAAATTATTATGGTTTGGCGTTGCTTTCTTAATTTCTTCCATTCTGCGGCACTTGCCGTCATCGGTTTTACGATATTACATTGTATTCTTACATTGTACGATTATTTACGACATTGTATTCTTAATATTATCCTTATTACAGTTACTGGATGCCAGTTCCCTGCCGTCGATTTCACTTTGCTCCTGTTCTAAAAGATGTAGCCGAAGTTCATGGCGTACTAGCTGCGGCTTGCAGACGCTCATTGACAACACAAGACTACACTCAGCGGCCACTTAAGGCAGACTCCTTGGCTTCTATTCAGCTCTATCACCCGTCTGGAGGCAGAGATGGAGACCAAGGGTAATGTTCCCCCGCTCACATTCTTCATCCGCTTAGGACACAAGCATGTTATAGATTTGGCTTTAAGAATTGGTTCTTATTCCAATTTATTGTTTATGTATATATTGCTTTGTTGTATATACCCGTTCTTGGTATATGTATTGTTTATATTATCAAGATTTATAGTGTTTCGTATCTCTGTTTATAGTTGCTTTGTGCTTCCTTGCTGTTCTACTGGCTTTCTCCCACCTTTGCTCCTAGCAAAGGTACTTCCCCCTTCCGTTTGCTGGAAGATTCTTAGAATTGTTAGCCCCCTTCATTGCTACAGTATAGTTATTCGGAAAACTCTTATTCATCCAGGATTGTTAATTAAGGAATCTCTTAATTCCTGCTGCTGGGCCCCCTCCCCCCGTTTTTCGCCTCCATATCGATTCAGCTAGGGTTTACCTCTCGTCTGTGCTCTTGCCTGTCACGATAACACTGCATGCCGCTTCTGCCCACCCTTACTGCCTTATATCTTTCAGCCAGGGGAAGGTGATCTACGCGACAAATAATCCACGCACGCTCCGACTGGACCAGGTATCGCTTACATGGTCAGGTATCAACACTCTTCGGATCCTACAAGCACAGCGCAGGACGCACGCATACCCTAGCCCAGCGAGCGCCCCCCGGCAAGTTCTACCCGGCCCGTGCCCCAGTGAACAGGCAACACTTCTTCAGGGCGATTAATTCGCGCCACCCTCGCAGAGCTAGGCTCGATTTCAGCCGACCACGCCCTCTTGCCTTTAGAATTGACAGGGCCACTCGGCTCTCTTGACGGGCTCGCTATTGGAGATAATGGCGGGTCCAGCAACCAGCTGGAACCCCCAGCTGACTACGTCCGGGACGTTGTTGCTCTGCCACTCTGAGGCCTCCTTGCGGCCAGCGGGCCTCGCCCTTCGGGGGGGGGGGGTGCAGCCAGCTGGCCTGCGGTGGGGGTGCAGCGCCGGTCCCCAATTGTCCCGCTGTCCGCAGCTAATCCTTTGCCCAGTCTAGGTGCTAGCAAGTCAGGAAACACTTCTTATTCCTTGGCGGCTGGCCTCACGTCCTGGGAAAAACTTCTCCCATTTGTCATATCAGTTTTCCCCAGTCACTAGGTATTTTCTGCCCGCCTGTTAATTCTAGGATTTCCCATTGTCTTGGTAGGGCTCCGTTAAGTGTTGTCTATACACTTTATTTCTCCTTTGTGTCCTGACTGTTATACCTAGTTCTAATTATATATAAAGTCTTAAACAAAAGCTTCACACAATAGTTTTTTCAGTAAATATTCTGAGGTAATTAGCAGCACACTTAGTTGGAGACAATAGCACAAGACTTGGCTAAAAACATGTACCGAGTACAGTATGTATATTATACAAGGCCAAGACAAATATTCCTATCTACAGATAGTGAGGTTTCTCCTTTTAAATAACTTTAATAACATGATTTGAATGTTGTTGTTCAGGGGCGATGACACCCATGGGTCAGATACACTCCATTTCCCATCTGAATGTTTCCTGCTGTGCCTGTATGCAATCTCCTGCTTATGTCAATTTTTCCCCTTCCTGTTTTTTTTCTGTGTTGCGTATTTTTGGGGTTTTAATCACTTTTCTCTAAAGATATTTAAACTAAACTGTTATATATAAAAATAACAGTATTGGATTTATTAATTATCTTTTTGATCCACTAGTTCGGCTTTAGGTAGCAATTTTCACCAGAATAGGGGTTTGTTTTGGAATGCTTACCTTTCTGGATGCTTGACCCAGTTTTTCCTTATCTGCTGTAATGTAAAATTGCTACATTGTTGGGTATGTTAGATATACAGTGTTTAGTGAGTTTCATATTTATTTAGTAGTCCTGGATACAGCAGTGTCGTAGACGTTGAGACGGAGCTTGGAGCAGAGCAGAGAGCCAAGTGTGGCCGGAATCGCGGAGCTCTGTGAAAGAGCATTGTAGCTCGATGCAGTCCTAGTCTGCTGTCTGTTCTGTGTCGAAGCTGTAACATCTTGGAGATGATCAGAACTGCCTACACAGTGTTACATTCTTGACTGGAAATTGTACTGTTGATTATTCACAATTCGCTTGGTTATATTCGGTGACTACACCTCAGCTTCCTCCACTAGGAGAGGTGGATGGAAGAACTGTTACCTGTAAGTAGGGATAGGATTGTAGCTTGTGTATTTAGTGTTATTTAGTTATGCCATTAAGATAATGAGATAATGGAGCGAGTCTAAGGTTTACTCGCTACACTGCCATCCACCGGGGTTAGGCACCTAGAAAGGTAGGCATAACAAAACAAACCCCCACATGGTAAGAAACTAACAACAAAAACCCAACAGAGGTAGAACTCCCTACAATCCCAAGGAAACAAGCTAGCAAGCAAACGTAACACTGCAGCTTCGCTCGTCCACGCAGCCCTCCCCTCCCTGTAGGGGGTTCTACATCTCTGTTCTGTTAGTGTCTTACCATGTGGGGCTTTTGTTATGCCTACTTTTGTAGGTGCCTAACCCCAGTTGATGGCAGATAAGGAAAAAACCCCAACCACAGGGGGGTTTTCCAGGGCCATTGTTCCCTGTAACCTCTGAAGGGGCCAAAACATCCTAGGTCCAAAAGGGGGGGGGGGACAAAAATAAAGCAATGGCTCCACCAGCACAGCATATGAGGTAACAGTACCTAGTACAAGACACTGGACAAGAAAAAAACAATTAACAAGGAAAAAGTGGTGAAAGAAGTGCCACAAAACCTCATCCTACCGCTGAGAAAAGTAATGTAGGTGGGATACCACGAAAGAAGTTACCTGTCTGCCGTGAAGATGAAAAGGATGCTTAAAAACCTCAAAACACGAAGAGCCAAGGAGAAGGTTGAACCAGCGAAATAGTCTCCACCTTACCATAAAGGTGGAGCCTCGGAAACTCAACTGGGATTGGACACCAAGCAAGCAGCACCTGAAAGGAACCGGGTCAGACTATTCACAAGAATGTTGAACACTCCTTGAAAATAAACAGTGCAGAGAACCAAACCCAGAGAAGCCAGCAGAAGAGCTACTTGCAGCATCCAACTCCAAAGAGCGGTGAAGTTGGTCAGTTTCTTCCTCTCGGAGGTTTGAGGCCTTTCCAGACAGGCTTTCACTCCTCACCTTCATCAGGTTCTTTTGGGATGGGTGACTTTGAGCGTGGTCTAGGTGACTTCATCCCTGCTGAGGGTTCCCATGTCTTATCAGTCCTCAAACAGGACTCTCTGAACCTCTGGTTTATCCTCAACCCTTTATGGTTGAACTGGTTCATACCTTGCCCCTCATTCTGGATGATCACCCTGTCTCTGAACCTCGTTCAGGGAGTGTGTGAGAAAGTTCATGTGAATGACAGCAAAATATGAAACTATATATTGTGTTCCCTTGAGACATACTGTACTGTGAAATTTAGGTCTCCAGCCCTATCTGAAAACACACCTCAACCGCTTGGGCTGGATAATAGAGCAACGGTCTCGCTTCATGCAGGTCGGTGTTCAATCCCCAACCGTCAAAGTGGTTGGGCACCATTTCTTCCCGCCCCTATCCCATCCCAAATCCTTATCTTGACCCCTTCCAAGTACTGTCTAGTCATAATGGCTTGGTGCTTTCTCCTGATAGTTCTCTTCCCTCCAGCCCTATCGACTGAGAGGGGTGATAGTTACCAGATATACCAGAGTTAAATTATTGGGACAGCCTAGTGAAGGGGCCCAACAAGGTGTTGTTTGTAAAGTATCTGGGCGATATTCATATGTATGTACAGTATATTTGTGATATGACCAGGTGAACTGCCTCATCACAGGGGAGTGTTATTGGTGGACATCACCTGAGAAAACTTAATGAAACAAGTGTTATTTCACTTGAGCTGGACGGTAGAGCGATAGTCTCACTTCATACAGGTCGGCATTCAATCCCGGATTATCCAAGTTGTTGGGCACCATTCCTTTCCTAACCCCCCCCCCCCCTTCCCCTCCTGTCCCATCCCAAAATGTTTATGACCAGTGCTATATACTCAAATTGGCTTAGTACTTTCTTCTGATAGATCACTTCCCTTATTTTATTGATGTGCTAGTACAGTATTTTTAAACTGCTGAATGATATACCCAAGCTAATGAACCTTTCTTTAGATATACAGTATATATATACATGTTTAATTAAGGGTTTATTTCCATACTAGAAAAGATAGGTGTATTTAGTCCAAGGTACAGTATTAAATAATAAATTGGTCGGATATGATTAACCTGTTCAAGCCAGTTCAGGCATAATGTGTAAACGTGATGCAATTTAGGCTTAGGATAAAAGTTTTGCTTGGCATGTTTGTTTAATCTTGTTTATTAAATGTTCTATTTTCTAACTTAGAAATTTGTCTTACCTCTGAGTCTGGAGATATATAGTGAGTAATAAAAAACAGATTGTTTCTCAAAGTTGAGTACTAATTAAGAAGGGAAGAAACCAATTGTGTGTAGAGGAGAGGTCCTGTGAGCACCACATCAGAGGAATGCTGCATCACCAGTATTGAGACATGGTACATGACTGCAGGTGGACTGATGTGTGTACATCTACAGATAACATGGAGCGAGGCCTAACCTGGTTACTTGCCAAGTGGTATTGGAGGAGTGCCAGTGATAGCAGTGGAGTGTGAGAAATAATTTGTTTTTCCTTATTGTTAGGGGAGGAAGATCCATTACATAGGCACTGGAACCTTTTCAGGGACCTTGGAACAGGTGCGTGCAGTTCGCAACAGTGCTAGGTGCCGTACCTGGTTCTCTACAACACGTTTAGGCATTATATACCCTTTTGAGTACTTGTATGTGCTTCCCTAACTATTCATATGGTTAGGACATCTATGAACATGTGGACTTTGTGGACATCTTCAGGAGAAAACTAGATACTTCAAGAAATGCTGGACCTACTGGGCTGTGGTGGATACATGGGTCTGTGGGCCGTTCCAACATATGCCTCTTGATCCAAGCTCTCACAAGTCAAGCATGGCCTCAGGCTGGGCTTGGGAGTAGAACTTCCAGAACCCCATCAAGCAGGGTACATTTCTACCTATTCAGATACTTTTCTACTTATATGAAAACTAGTTGCTGTCCTCTACATGCACCTCTAGCTTCTACTTACTCAAATTGGTACTATTCTATTGAAATAGGTATATTTCTACCTATTCAAATAGGTCCTTTTCACGAGTAGGTCCTTTTCTACCTGTACAGTACTAATTAAAACGAGTTACTGTCTTTATTCAAATAATTATTTTTCTACCTATTCAAATAGGACCTTTTTTTTTACATTCTCAAATTCATATCATATCCTTATGAAAACTAGATACTGTATCCTACATATGTTGGAATTTATTTTATAAATTTGTACATGTACCTATTTTACCTCTTACCGGATTGGTGCCTTTTTTTTATAATTACCTATTCTATTTAAATAGGTTTTTCTATATTAGGTACTTTCCTACATTTTTATGAAAACTAGTTACCCTCGCCTACATCTGTGAGAATCTATTGCTATAAATTTGTAACTTTACCTTTTAAAATAGGTACTTTTCTATCCTTATGAAAATTAGGCTTCCACATTTGTTGGTCTACATTGCTACAAATTTGTACATATACCTAGTCATATAGGTATTGCATATTCAAATGGGTATGTTTACACATTCTTATAAAAAAGACACCATTTTCTACATTTGTGGGACTCTTATTACTATAAATTTGTACTTTTACCTATTCAAATGTATTTTTCTATCCTTATGAAAATTAGTCTTCTACATGTTGGACTATTATTGCAAATTTGAACATACACCTATTCTACCTATTCAAGTAGGTACTACCTATTCAAATAGGTATTTTCTACCTATTGAAATAGGTACTTTCTATCCTTATGAAAGTAAGTCTTCTACGTTGGACTATTATTGCAAATTTGAACATAGGTACTACCTATTTGAATAGGTATAGGCAAATTTGAACATATACCTATTCAAATAGGTAGTACCTATTCAAATAGGTACTTTCTATCTATTCGAATAGGTACTTTCTATCTATTCAAATAGGTACTTTTTCTATCCTTGTGAAAATTACTATTCTATGTTGGACTATTATTGCAAACTTGAACATATACCTATTCTGCCTATTCAAATAGGTACTTTCTACCTATTCAAATAGGTACTCTTTCTATCCTTATGAAAGTAAGTCTTCTACGTTGGACTATTGCAAATTTGAACATAGGTACTACCTATTTGAATAGGTATATGTTCAAATTTGCAATAATAGTCCAACAAACGTAGAAGACTTGCTTCCATAAGGATAGAAAGAGTACCTATTTGAATAGGTAGAAAGTACCTATTTGAATAGGTAGTACCTATTCAAATAAATACTTTCTACCTATTCAAATAGGTACTTTTTCTATCCTTGTGAAAATTACTGTTCTACGTTTGTTGGACTATTATGGCAAACTTGAACATATACCTATTCAAATAGGTACTCTTTCTATCCTTATGAAAGTAAGTCTACGTTTTTTTGGACTATTATTGCAAATTTGAACATATACCTATTTGAATAGGTAGTACCTATTTGAATAGGTAGTACCTATTCAAATAGGTAGTACCTATTCAAATAGGTACTTTTTCTATCCTTGTGAAAATTACTGTTCTACATTTGTTGGACTATTATGGCAAACTTGAACATATACCTATTCTACCTATTCAAATAGGTACTACCTATTCAAATAGGTACTTTCTACCTATTCAAATAGGTACTCTTTCTATCCTTATGAAAGTAAGTCTACGTTTTTTTGGACTATTATTGCAAATTTGAACATATACCTATTCAAATAGGTAGTACCTATTTGAATAGGTAGTACCTATTCAAATAGGTACTTTCTACCTATTCAAATAGGTACTTTTTCTGTCCTTGTGAAAATTACTGTTCTAAGTTTGTTGGACTATTATTGCAAACTTGAACATATACCTATTCAAATAAGTACTCTATCCCTATGAAAGTAAGTCTTCTACGTTTGTTGGACTATTATTGCAAATTTGAACATATACCTATTTGAATAGGTAGTACCTATTTGAATAGGTAGTACCTATTTGAATAGGTAGTACCTATTCAAATAGGTACTTTCTACCTATTCAAATAGGTACTTTTTCTATCCTTGTGAAAATTACTGTTCTACGTTTGTTGGACTATTATGGCAAACTTGAACATATACCTATTCAAATAGGTAGTACCTATTCAAATAGGTACTTTCTACCTATTCAAATAGGTACTTTCTACCTATTCAAATAGGTACTTTTTCTATCCTTATCCAAGTTGTTTTCCACATTTGTTGGACTTTATTATTGCAAATGTGTACATATTCTACCTATTTGAATAGGTACTACCTATTTGAATAGGTACTACCTATTTGAATAGGTACTACCTATTTGAATAGGTACTACCTATTCAAATAGGTACTTTCTACATATCCTTGTAAACACTAGTCTTCTACATTTGTGGGAATTTAATAATACAAATTGGTTCATGTACCTATTTATTATCATGGGAACATTCATGCACAATAATGCAAGGGTAATGAAAAAGGACTTGCTAGCGCACACGCACCTGAAACGTAACTCCAAGTTAAATGTATTCGTAGCCATGCAGTCACCTATTCTACAAAAAACCTGCAGGAAGTTTTTTGTACATCCTATAATTGTCCCGAGTTACGTAGTGCAAAAAAACCGGCAATGAATGTTATGAAGAGCCTTTGATGGGTCCTCGAGACCCTCCCTTCCCCATTCAGAGGCTTTGGTTCTCTCGTCTTCCTGGCAGATTCGAGGCTAAAGGACCGAGGAGGAAGTCGAGTAGTCCCTTTGTAACGTGCAGGTGGGACCAATAAGTGAACTGCTTCATGATTGAGTTCTCTGTTTTGTGGCATCATGGCCTCATTTTCTATGCTGTGTTTACTTTGCAGATTCTATGTTTAGGCCCCCCCCCCCCCTTTTTTTTTTTTTTTTTTTTTTTTTTAGGAACAATAAAGAATCCCCTGCTGCTTGTATTTCTTCAGCAGGGAGGGGGTGCCTCTGGCAGGCTTACAATATCTTGCAAGGATGTAGTGTGGATTAAACTGGGAGAGCTTTCTAAGTAGCACCACTAAGGAGCCACCATAGGAGCCATCCCAGAAAGATTACAGAGACCCTAGAATTTAATTATAATTGTTGGTAACATAACCACTGTTTACACTGCAACTACTGTATGTAACATTACACAATGTACTTATTTTAGAAACACTGCAGAACTTTCAATATTGAACATTACAGGGCAAGTAATTATCAAAAGAAGGCACCAAACCGGGAAAGCTATATAAGGTAATTATCAAGAGGGCACCAAACCGGGAAGTTTATGCAATTATCAAAAAGAAGGCACCAAACCAGGAAGGCTATGTAGCACCATCAAATGTGTGGAATAATCAGAGGCCGCTAAATATCACCAAGGATGCAAATACGAGAACAGAAATGCATAAGGTGAACGATATTAAAAGCATCTGATTCACCAAGAATTCCATTGAGGGACAAGTGACTGCGAGGGACGGTCGGAAAGCAAGATACACACTCGTCCTGGAAGTCAGGACATTCAACAAGGATATGCACAACTGTAAGAGGGACAGTGCAATTTGGACAATAAGGAGTAGGGCGGCGCTCCATTAAGTGACCGTGAATTAGGCGCGTAGGGCCAATACGCAACCTTGCTAGAGCCGTTTCCCACCGCTGGTTACGGTGGTAGGAGGGCCACGGGGAGACACTACACTACGAGTACGCAGTTTGTTACCAACAACAGAAGACAACATTCCTCCAACGGGCAAGGATGGAGGAATGAATAACCAAATAAAAGTCGGAATAAGGAATGCCTTTACAGGAGATGGGACAAGAGCGGACAGCTTCCCTAGCGGCAGCATCCGCACGCTCATTTAAACACAAATATGGCTGGGGACCCAGCAAATCTCTGCGGATTTAAATTTACTGGAGATAAACATCCAATGTTGAATCTCGACAACCACCGGATGAACTGGATTAAAGGACTCCAGAGCCACGAAGGCATTGCGAGAGTCAACTACAACCACAAAGGAGGAGTGACAGTGAGAAAGCAGGAGACGAAGAGCATGGAGAATAGCATAAAGTTCTGCCGTGAAGATGCTAGTCTCCAGAGGCAGGCGACACATATAGGTGTGGTCAGGAAAAACAACGGAGTAGCCTACACCGTCTACAGACTTAGACCCATCGGTGAAGACAGAAATGGAGCGGGAGTGTGAAGACACTCTGTTCAAGGAAAAAACGTTTCATAACTGTAGGAGGGGTAAAAAGTTTAGTCACATGGGTTAGGGTTTTATAAAATTTAGGAAGGGGGATGATCCTTCACGAGGGCAAGGACAGAACAACACAAGAAATATTAATAACACTAACCGAAAGAGAATTTTGTAGGCGAGACAACCAGAAGGAGGAAGGTGGTGAAGGGGAACAGACTACAGGAGGGGTGTAAGTCAAAGCACAACATAGGCGAGAGAGGTGTTTTTTGTACCAAAAACACCAGCCAGTTTCAACATACAAGCTGAGAGTAGAAGTCAAACGAAAGGCACCAGAGCTGAGGCGCAACCCAGTATGGTGCAGAGCATCAAGACAGCGAAGAGTAGGAGGAGAAGCAGACGAGTAAGCAAGGAAACCATAAAGAGTTTAGACAGTACGAGAGGAATGTAAAGAGAGGAGTGTGCGCCTATTTGCTCCCCAAGAAGTACGAGACAAAACCTTAAGTAGGTTAAGGGCCTTAGAGCATTCAACTTGGAGGTAAGAGATGGGGTGACCATGAAAAACGAGTGTCAAAGATTAACCTCAGAAGCTTGGCGCAATCTTTGTACACAAGGGTATGACCATAAAGCGATAAAGAGGGACGAAGAATGATCTGCTTCCGAGTAAGTCATAGCACAAGTCTTAGTTGTAGAGAACTTGAAGCCATGATTGGTTGCTCAAGATGACACAGTATCAGTCGCAAGTTGAAGCCGCTGTTGAAGGAGAGGCAAATCACCACCAGCAGCAAAGGGTAAGATCATCGATATAAAGAGCGGAGAAGATGCCAGAAGAGAGGAAAGACCATTGAGGGCAACCAGAAAAACAGTAGTACTCAGAACACTACTTTGGGGTACACTTTCATATTGCCAAAAAGAGGCATAGTACCACCAAATGAACAAATCCACAAGGGCCGTAATGAGGGGTTCGAACTTTCTTCCGGGATAATCCCAGATGAACCTTAGTCGATTGCGCCACAACATGGTTAAAAGAACATGGTTAGCACTCCCGGTTGCAATTCTTTTAACCATGTTGTGGCACAATACACATTGCGACATGGGAGGGGGATGCACTCGGAGTCAGAGATGGGGGGGCGAGGCAGAAAGCTATGTCTTCTTACCTGCTGGGGAGGAGGAAGGAGAGAAGCCAGGCTTACGTTTCTGACTTAGACTGACAGGTGTGCCAGCAGCAACGTACTAGACGACAGAATTGTCTCAACAGAAGAATGGGAACGAACAACATGAGTGCTGGGAGGATGATGGACAACAGCCTGGACAGACAGGCAGCATGGAGGGCCAAGAGACAGGGGGAAGGGGGCGGAAAGAAGGATCAGGGGGAGATGGGAAAGAAGACACAGGAGAGACAGCACACTGGGAAGGGGGAAAACTCCAGATGGAGAACCAGAAGGGGAACCCCTCGGGTCAGAACGTAAAGGAGCAGGGGAAGAGTCGGTGGGCATGTCCGGGTCTAAGGTCTGGAAACGGTTGTTAGACTGAATAAGGGGGAAGGGCAAGGAGAGGTGGAACGCAACACGTGAGTATAAGATACTCTAGCGAAAGGGTTGAGAAGGCAGACTTGGCGCCTCACTTCAGAAAAAGACAAATGATCCCGGTGTTTCAAGTTGAGGACGGCTTCCTCAAGTTTGTAGTGTATACACTCGTAGGAGAAGGTAGGGTGGGCCTCACTGCAATCAAGGCAGCGAGCCTGGTGAGAAGAGCACTCAGAGTGACCTTCTTCCCCATACATGGGGTATAAACACAGCACTTGTGCATTTGAGGGCACTATGCCCAAATTTCCAGCACTTATTGGAAAGCTTAGGAGAGGGAATGTACTCCTAAATAGAGCATCTGGCACCAGCAAGAATTATAGGAGGCAGAAGGGTCCTACTATCAAAACCGATTTTCACAACTCGAAGGGGCTGATGGCGACACCCACAAGGGGGTCTAGTGAACATGTCTACTTGGAGGACAGGACAGAATAGCCTTGGGCTTCGAGGATATGTTTAATATCCTCATGGCAGTCTTTGAGGTCCCTAACACCAGTTGCAACATGGTGCAGGAGGAAAACAGTACCAACATTGGTATTCAACTGTGTTTTTGGAGACCCCTAACAGGGGTCTCCCAATGCTGGACAATGCGGTTAAGCGGGTAGCTGCATCCTGAGGAGCAGCAGCAACGACACGTGTACCGAGACGGGAGTGGTTAAAAGTAACAGAGGCATCTACCGAATCAACAAGGTGTTTATGGAGGAAGAAATCGCTAGATGTAGAATCCAGACAGTCGAGATCGAAGTATTTAGCCCACGTAGCAGGACCAAACAAGGCATGGTACGTATTAATACGGAAAGGGATCGGGTGAGTGCGGCCGTGGCAGGTACAGCATTGAGAACCCCCAGAGAGGAGGTTAAAAGGCGCAGTAGTCACAATGAGAGACGGAGCCATGCCAGGGGACGAGGTGGTCACCACTGGGGACTTGGGGCTCGACCCTTCCACAGAGGGAGGGAAGTAATCCTGTCAGGACCCAATGTAATGGGAGCTACAGAGTCTGGTCTTCCATCACAGTCCGACTCTGGGACCTGGTCGCCCACCCCATGAGCCTGGGTAAGAGAGGTTGTTTCGTTTTCCCCATACAGCATTCGTTCTAAGTGGATGGCTGGGTGTCCAGGTTGGGGCTTAAAGGGATAATGAGGTCTTGGCACCAGTGTGGGAGAGTGGATGAAGCAGGAGGACTCCCCTGTTAAAAAGGGGGAGCACCACTGGGGACGACGCACCCCTTCCTGCACTGGTCCGCGCTCCACCTCCCTGGCTTCCCTGGTAGGTGGTATCCCTTGGTTCCAGGGCCCAAGGGATAATGAGATAATGGGGATAACTGGGGCCTGGAACCAAGGGATACCACCTACCAGGAGAGCCAGGAAGGTCGAGCGCGGGCCAGTGCAGGAAGGGGTGCGTCGTTCCCAGTGGTACTCCCCCTTTTTTACAGGGAAGTCCTCCTGCTTCATCCACTCTCCCACATTGGTGCCAAGACCTCATTATCCCTTTTTGCCCCAGCCTGGACACCCAGCCATCCACTTAGGGCAGCCCCTCAGGGGCGAGCCCTCCAGTGGGCGGTACTTTGACTCAAGGACCCTACATGGTGCCCTTCTGTATGTACAGCACCCAAAGAGGGGCAGGAGAGGGGGCGAAGGCAACCCTCACCAGTCCCAGGGAGGTGTATGCGAGCCCCTCACCATGACAAGGCAACACGATGGAGGAGGGGATCCTCGTACAAACTATATTTATAAGTATCATTCACTTAATTAAGATTTGGTATCCAACACACAGCATTTCTTTCAGACACTGAACACAATTTCTGCCAAGAAAAATTTGACTATCATATTCCCATTGCCGACTGACTTCTTACAACACTTCATGGGCAATGATGAATCAACAGACACCAGCTGTTTCTGCAATGCTGCCTTCTGAAAAAAAAAAAAAAAAATTTACACACTTAAAACAAAACTTTGGGAATTACCTCCGACACTGCCTAGGTATGGCAGTGTAGGTAGCAAGGTATGGGGGATACAGTAGTTCATAACATGATAAATAACTACAAGTTAGTTTTTGTGGGATATTCTGATGGTTTTATCTATGTCTAATGTTATGAGGGAAATATTTGGTAAAGTTCTGCCAGTGACAAGTTTATACACTGGAATGTTGGCCAAAATGTTTAGAGCCCCATTGATTTTGTATGTTTTACTTTTATTCCACATGCAAACTTTTGAATTTAAGACTATTGACTTTCCAGTACTTTCAGCAGTGTATATATTAATTTAAAATTTTTACCATTTCATGTAACTTATCATGTTCCAAGTTCCTATGACCACTTTCTATAAAATTTGCATCCATTGGGATGTTTAGTACACTCCTAGTTACAAACTGTTGATAGTGAACAAATCCTCTCTGAACCTAGGACAAAACTTCATTTGAGAGTGAACAGTAAACTTTTTTTACTTCAATATAATTTACCTGCAAACATTAATACAGTATTTTATTCCTTTTAATAATTCTAATTAATATAATCTATCCATGCTGCTTTTAACTCTGGTATGCTGTATGTCATTAGACTAGACCTGTAAATATTTGCTAAAGAAATTAGAACTGAACCTTTCTTGCAACTTAATATTCAAATACGAAGAGATTTAAATAATTAAATGAACAAATCCACAAGGACCATGACGAGGATTCGAACCTGCATCCGGGAGGATCCCAGACACTGCCTTAATCGACTGAGCTACGACAGAGTAAAAGGGTTGAAACTGAAGTTCTACTGAACTTACTGGATCCCGTAGCCTCTCCGAGGCACAAACCAGGCTTTTACACAACCCCCCCCCCCCTGCACCCGAGCTATGTCAATAGGCCGTTCTCCCTCTTCGCCCCCGAGGTTTGTGCCTCGGAGAGGCTACGGGATCCAGTAAGTTCAGTAGAACTTCGGTTTCAACCCTTTTACCCTGTCGTAGCTCAGTCGATTAAGGCAGTGTCTGGGATCCTCCCGGACGCAGGTTCGAATCCTCGTCACGGCCCTTGTGGATTTGTTCATTTGATGCATCACGTTAGTGTGAGCTCTGTGTGTGTTAAATAATTAGTAATTTTCAAAGATAATTCAAGTAGGAAAACCCCATCCAGTAAATCAAATATACCAGTACATATCACAACCTGCTAGAACAAAAAAAAATATGCCAAATATTCTGGAATGTAATAGTACAAAAACAAAATTGATACATATTTTCTTTAAAAAAAAACACAGCTGCTCTAACTGGAAAAATGTAAATTAAAAGTTTTTGTGTAACTTTTCACTTTGGCATTCATACAAAAATAATACATTAAAATAAAGGTTTAAATTGTAAATTACCTTAAAATAACACAATATATTTGCTCTTTTAAAAAATTTAAATATGAATATATTTATCTTTGAACCATTATATGGTACATGAGCCACCTGGGCTAGTCGGTAGAGCGACAGTCTCGCTTCATGCAGGTTGGTGTTCAATCCCCGACTGTCCAAGTGGTTGGGAACTATTCCTTCCCTTCAGTCCCATCGTAAATACCTTATCCAGATCCCTTCTAAGTGCTATTTAGTCATAATGGCTTGGCACTTCTCCTGATAGTTCTTTTCCCTATATGCAACATGTTTTCCTTCTCAAGCTCCTTGAGAAGCCTTGAGGCATTGTGGGCAGGTAGGAGGCATGGAGGGGGTGGTAGGAGCCATGGAAGGGTGGGCTGGTAGGAGGCATGGAGGGGCTGGTAGGAGCCATGGAGGGGCTGGTAGGAGGCATGGAGGGGCTGGTAGGAGCCATGGTGGGCTGGTAGGAGGCATGGAGGGGCTGGTAGGAGCCATGGAGGGGCTGGTAGGAGCCATGGAGGGGCTGGTAGGAGCCATGGAGGGGCTGGTAGGAGCCATGGAGGGGCTGGTAGGAGGCATGGAGGGGCTGGTAGGAGCCATGGTGGGCTGGTAGGAGGCATGGAGGGGCTGGTAGGAGGCATGGAGGGGCTGGTAGCAGGCATGGAGGGGCTGGTAGGAGGCATGGAGGGGCTGGTAGGAGCCATGGTGGGCTGGTAGGAGGCATGGAGGGGCTGGTAGGAGCCATGGTGGGCTGGAAGGAGGCATGGTGGGCTGGTAGGAGGCATTGTGGACTAGTACGAGCCATGGTAGGCGGCATGGTGGGCTGGTAGAAGCCATGGTGGGCTGGTATATGGGTCATATTTTGCCCAAACCCCCCTGCAGTTGGTGGTGGGGGGGTTAGGGTACCTTTTACCAGGAGAAATGGAGGGCTGGTAGGAGGCATGGTGGGCTGGTAGGAGCCATGGTGGGCTGGCAGGAGCCATGGTGGGCTGGTAGGAGGCATGGTGGACTAGTAGGAGCTATGGAGGGCTGGTAGGAGGCATGGTGGGCTGGTTGGAGGCATGGAGGGCTTGTAGGAAGTATGGTGGGCTGGTAGGAGCCATGGTGGGCTGGTAGGAGGCATGGTAGGCTAGTAGGAGCTATGGAGGGCTTGTAGGAGGTATGGTGGGCTGGTAGGAGCCATGGTAGGCTTGTAGGAGGTATGGTGGGCTGGTAGAAGGTATGGTGGGCTGGTAGGAGCCATGGTGAGCTGGTTGGAGCCATGGTGGGCTGGTAGGAGGCATGGTGGGCTGGTAGGAGGCATGGTGGGCAGGTAGGAGTCATAGTGGGTTGGTAGGAGGCATTGTGGGCTGGTAGGAGGCATTGTGGGCTGGTAGGAGGTATGGAGGGGCTGGTAGGAGCCTTGGAAGGTTGGTAGGAGGCATGGAGGGGGCTGGTAAGAGGCATGGTGGGCAGGTAGGAGGCATTGTGGGCTAGTAGGAGCCATGGTGGGCTAGTAGGAGCCATGGTGAGCAGGTAGGAGGCATGGTGGGCAGGTAGGAGGCATGGTGGGCAGGTAGGAGGCATAATGGGCTGGAAGGAGGCATAGTGGGCAGGTAGGAGGCATGGTGGGCTTGTAGGCGGCATGGTGGGCTGGTAGGAGCAATTGTGGACTGGTAGGAAGCATAGTGGGCATGTAGAAGGTAAGGTGGGCGGGTAGGAGCTATGGTCGGCTGGTAGGAGGCATGGAGGTGCTGGTAGGAGCCATGGTGGGCTGGTAGAAGGCATTGTGGGCTAGTAGGAGCCATGGAGGGGCTGGTAGGAGGCATGGTGGGCAGGTAGGAGGCATGGAGGGGCTGGTAGGAGGCATGGTGGGCAGGTAGGAGGCATGGAGGGGCTGGTAGGAGCCATGGTGGGCTGGTAGGAGCTATGGTGGGCTGGTAGGAGGCATTGTGGACTAGTAGGAGCCATGGTGGGCTGGTAGGAGGCATGGTGGGCAGAAAGGAGGCATGGTGGGCTGGTAGGCAGCATGGTGGGCTGGTAGGAGCCATGGTGGGCTGGTAGGAGGCATGGAGGGGCTGGTATATGGGTCATATTTGGACCAAACCCCCCTGCAGTTTTCAAAATATCTGAAATATCGAAAATTTGACTCCTGAGCGTGATTTTTTAGTCGAATTCTGACTCTCTGCAACTATTTTCATTTTTAAATTACGAATTTTTATGCCGAAAATATGCCAATTACTGAAAACGGGGATGGGTCATATTTTGACCAAACCCTCCTGCAGTTGGTGGTGGTAGGGGGGGGGGGGTTTATGGTACCTTTTACCAGGAGAAATGGTGGGCTGGTAGGAGCCATGGTGAGCTGGTAGGAGCCATGGAGGGCTGGTAGGAGGCACGGTGGGCTGGTTGGAGGCATGGAGGGCTTGTAGGAGGTATGGTGGGCTGGTAGGAGCCATGGTGGGCTGGTAGAAGGCATGGTGGGCAGATATGAGGCATGGTGGGCAAGTAGGAGCTATGGAGAGCTTGTAGGAGGTATGGTGGGCTGGTAGGAGTCATAGTGGGTTGGTAGGAGGCATTGTGGGCTGGTAGGAGGTATGGAGGGGCTGGTAGGAGCCATGGAGGGTTGGTAGGAGGCATGGAGGGGGCTGGTAAGAGGCATATTGGGCTGGTAGGAGGCATGGTGGGCAGGTAGGAGGCATGGTGGGCAGGTAGGAGTCATAGTGGGTTGGTAGGAGGCATTGTGGGCTGGTAGGAGGCATTGTGGGCTGGTAGGAGGCATGGTGGGCAGGTAGGAGGCATGGTGGGCAGGTAGGAGGCATGGTGGGCAGGTAGGAGGCATGGAGGGGCTGGAAGGAGGCATGGAGGGCAGGTAGGAGGCATGGTGGGCAGGTAGGAGGCATGGTGGGCAGGTAGGAGACATGGTGGGCAGGTAGGAGGCATTGTGGGCTAGTAGGAGCCATGGAGAGCTGGTAGGAGGCATGGTGGGCTGGTAGGAGGCATGGTGGGCAGGTAGGAGGCATGGTGGGCAGGTAGGAGGCATGGTGGGCAGGACGGAGGCATAGTGGGCAGGTAGGAGGCATGGTGGGCTTGTAGGCGGCATGGTGGGCTGGTAGGAGCAATTGTGGACTGGTAGGAGGCATGGTAGGCTGGTAGAAGTCATGGAGGGACTGGTAGGAGGCATGGTAGGCTGGTAGAAGTCATGGAGGGACTGGTAGGAGGCATGGTGGGCTGGTAGAAGTCATGATTACTTGACCAGAGAGGGGGTACATACCAGTATGATTCCCGCTCACACAACTAGATGAGTAATGATGATGTATGGTTGACGATGGTGCTCCGTCGTCGCCTTTCCACTTGGTGATTCTCTAAGTGCTAGTAGATTGACGATGTCGATTCTTTTCTACACAAATCTCTGGAGTCACAGTCACCACCCAACAAACACAGACACAGTTCCACGGCGGGCCGTCCCACCTGGCCGTCAGGTCAGGATGTGTGTAGGTGTGTAGGTGTGTGTATGTGTGTAGGTGTGTGTATGTGTGTAGGTGTAGGTGTGTGTATGTGTGTGTGTGTGTGTGTGTGTGTGTGTGTGTGTAGGTGTAGGTGTAATTACCTAAGTGTAATTACCTAAGTGTAGTTACAGGATGAGAGCTACGCTCGTGGTGTCCCGTCTTCCCAGCACTCTGTCATATAACGCTTTGAAACTACTGACGGTCTTGGCCTCCACCACCTTCTCCCCTAACTTGTTCCAACCGTCTCTCTGTTTGCGAAAGTGAATTTTCTTATATTTCTCATGTGAGTACTCAGTTTCCACCTGTGTCCCCTTGTTCGCGTCCCACCAGTGTTGAATAGTTTATCCTTGTTTACCCGGTCGATTCCTCTGAGGATTTTGTAGGTTGTGATCATGTCTCCCCTTACTCTTCTGTCTTCCAGTGTCGTAAGGTGCATTTCCCGCAGCCTTTCCTCGTAACTCATGCCTCTTAGTTCTGGGACTAGTCTAGTGGCATACCTTTGGACTTTTTCCAGCTTCGTCCTGTGCTTGACAAGGTACGGGCTCCATGCTGGGGCTGCATACTCCAGGATTGGTCTTACATATGTGGTGTACAAGATTCTGAATGATTCCTTACACAGGTTCCTGAACGCTGTTCTGATGTTAGCCAGCCTCGCATATGCCGCAGACGTTATTCTTTTTATGTGGGCTTCAGGAGACAGGTTTGGTGTGATATCAACTCCTAGATCTTTCTCTCTGTTCGTTTCATTAAGTACTTCATCTCCTATTCTGTATCCTGTGTTTGGCCTCCTATTTCCACCACCTAGTTTCATTACTTTGCATTTACTCGGGTTGAACTTCAACAGCCATTTGTTGGACCATTCACTCAGTCTGTCTAGGTCATCTTGTAGCCTCCTACTATCGTCCTCAGTTTCAATCCTCCTCATAATTTTTGCATCATCGGCAAACATTGAGAGAAACGATTCTATACCCTCTGGAAGATCATTTACCTATATCAGAAACAGTATAGGTCCAAGGACTGACCCCTGCGGTACTCCACTCGTAACGTCTCGCCAATCTGAGACCTCACCCCTCACACTGACTCGTTGTCTCCTGTTACTTAGGTATTCCTGTATCCAACGGAGTACCTTCCCTTTCACTCCAGCCTGCATCTCCAGTTTTTTCACTAGCCTCTTGTGTGGCACTGTGTCAAAGGCTTTCTGACAATCCAAAAATATGCAGTCTGCCCACCCTTCTCTTTCTTGCCTTATTTTTGTTGCCTGGTCGTAGAATTCAAGTAACCCTGTGAGGCAGGACCTGCCATCCCTGAATCCATGTTGATGCTGTGTTACAAAGTTCTTTCGCTCCAGATGTTCCACTAGCTTTCTTCGCACAATCTTCTCCATCAACTTGCATGGTATGCAGGTTAGGGACACTGGTCTGTAATTCAGTGCCTCCTGCCTATCCCCTTTCTTGTATATCGGGACTACGTTAGCTGCTTTCCAAATTTCTGGCAGCTCCCCTGTTGCCAGTGATTTGTTATACACCATGGAGAGCGGGAGGCACAGTTCTTCTGCTCCTTCCTTTAGTATCCAAGGGGAGATTCCATCTGGACCTATAGCCTTTGTCACATCCAATTCTAGTAAACACTTCCTTACTTCCCCGCTGGTAATCTCAAACTCTTCCAGTGGTTCCTGGTTAGCTATTCCCTCTCTTATCTCTGGGATTTCTCCTTGCTCCAAGGTGAAGACCTCCTGGAATTTCTTATTCAGTTCCTCACACACTTCCTTGTCGTTTGTAGTGAATCCTTCTGCCCCTAACCTTAATTTCATAACCTGTTCCTTTACTGTTGTTTTTCTCCTGATGTGGCTATGCAGCAATTTAGGCTGAGTCTTTGCCTTGCTTGCGATGTCATTTTCGTATTGTCTTTCTGCCTCTCTTCTCATCCTAACATATTCATTCCTGGCATTCTGGTATCTTTCTCTGCTCTCCAGTGTCCTGTTATTCCTATAGTTTCTCCATGCCCTTTTACTTTGCTGCTTAGCTAGCCTACATCTCTGATTAAACCATGGGTTTCTCATCTTCATTTCACTGTTTTCCTTTTGGACTGGGACAAACTTGTTTGCTGCATCCTTGCATTTTTGCGTGATGTATTCCATCATATCTTGGGCCGTCTTTTCCCTGAGCTCTGTTTCCCATGCTATATCTGCTAGGCATTTTCTTATCTCCTCATAGTTTCCCTTTCGGTATGCTAACCTTTTGGTTTCGGTATCCCTTCTCGAGTTCAATAACCCTTCTTCAATCAGGTACTCAAACACCAATACACTGTGGTCGCTCATTCCTACTGGGTCCTCAAAACTGATTTCTCTTATGTCAGAGTCGTTCAGGGTGAAAACCAGGTCGAGTCTCGCTGGTTCGTCGTTTCCTCTCGTCCTTGTGGGTTCACTGACATGCTGGGTTAAGAAGTTTCTAGTCGCCACCTCCAGTAGTTTGGCTCTCCACGTATCCTCGCCTCCATGCGGTTCCTTGTTCTCCCATTCTCCCACACACGGTTCCTTGTGTGTGTGTGTAGATGTGTGTGTGTAGATGTGTGTGTGTAGATGTGTGTGTGTAGATGTGTGTGTGTAGATGTGTGTGTGTAGATGTGTGTGTAGGTGTGTGTGTGTAGGGGTGTGTGTGTAGGGGTGTGTGTGTAGGGGTGTGTAGGGGTGTGTAGGGGTGTGTAGGGGTGTGTAGGTGTAGCAGGAGAACGGAGCAAAGGGAAATCACGAAAGTGGTGCTCAGGAGTAACAGTCCAATACTGAAATGATGTACTGTAGCTAGAAAAGTCATGATTTTGCTTGAGTAATATGTTTAAAACTTTTACAAATACGGTACTTTAAATAAATATTAATTCTGTACATTAATACTGTACCAGCTTTATGCACTTTCAACACTCACTCGTTTGCTAATTAAGCAAGAAGTCTGTTTTTGTTATCAAACCTCGAATATCTTTTCAGTTTTAATATTCACGAACTAGTGACTAACATCAGGGATTATAACAATCTACAATAGTTCCCTGGCACATCGGTTCACTCCTATACTGCACAATCAATGAATTACTGGGCTTTCCAAAGTAAACTTTTTACAATACAATAATGCCTAAACCGACTTCTCAATAAAGATAGAATACCTGTATAGTTCCAGCAGTATTAATGTTTAATAGCTATATAGTACACACAGTGTTTTTATCATTACAAACATTATTTTATCCGAACACCTAAAAATTGTAATTAGGTAAAATTATTTTATTAAATAAAAAATATATCTATTGAAGAGGCAAGACTGGCCCAGGACCAGTCTTAGACCAGAGACCAACCAATATCAAAAACAAATGTTTACATTTGTGAACACAATTTAAAACTGTTTAGTTTACACAGTTTTGTTGTTCACAGTTTAAAACTGTGTTTTAAACTAAAACACAGTTTAAATTACTGTGTTGTAATGAAATTCATTTGCAATAAATTAAAATTCTCTTAAAAAATCCATTTCAATTACAGACTTTTCAGTTAAAAACTAATTTAATTTTAGACTTAAAATATTGGAAAAGCTAATTTAAAAAGAAATAAGACGTTATGTACAATAATTACATGCAATTATTTTTTACAAGAAAAAAAAAAAAGACCTATGGTATATAAATACTGACATATTTAAGATTGTCAATTTTACTTTCGTCTTAAAATTTCAAATGCAGTCAATCTCTGTACTTAACACCAATAAAGCCACCTTGCAATTTTTGTGAACTTTATGATACGCGGCAGAAAGTGGAACCTTCTTCAATCTCACTACGGATATCACCCGACAGCATGAAATTAACAATAGCCCGCGCCAAGTAGCTCGTCACAGCGACTTGTGATGCATTGTAGAAAGACGACATGTCATTTGTCCAGTCTCTACCCAAGTCCTGAAGAAATAAAGACATTTTAAAGTACTGCAGAGGAACAAGAAAAACAGTCCTGCTGAATGATGCAAAAAATAATTACAATATTTAATTACAAGAAAGTACAATTAAAAATAGAATTTAACCCAAAGTTAAACACTCCAATACACCCTTCTTGATACACCACCAAAAATAAACTTTTTAATCCTTTTTAAACTCTTTGACACCTAAACAACTTCACCTTAAACAGTTTGGTGCTATGACCATTATCAGTCTAGTATCCATTAATAAAAATTGGAAACTGCATATCTAGAAAATATTTTGAATACAGTAAACACAAAAAAACTTAAAAACATGTATGTTTTTAGACATTTTACAATAAACTCCTGAACAGCTGGTTATTCAATTTAATAACTTAATAATACTGTACTGTACCTGTACTGTATAGTACAGCCATTTATAGATGTTACAAAATTTAAGGTACTGTACATTATTAACCAGTTTATAGTTTTCAAAGAGAGACATTTGTCCAAACTGAAAAAAGCAGTTCAGGAAAGGGAGTTTTAAAAATATTAAAAATGCCAACCATACCATACCTTTCAATTTCAACGGTATCACCGAGATCCAGCACTCTGAGCCAGCCAAGGCAGTAATTTCACCACTTTGTAGGTGCATGATACTCTCATGAATTGTCTTTTACAAAAGTGGCATATAATTACTCATTCCCTTTTAAACAGATTACCCTTATTCTTGTACAATATTGTTTCACGCTGCTTCTTCATACTCACTATACACTTCCTCCCACACTCATTTAGCCATGCCTGTCGGTATCCTTCTTGAATACACACTGTCTTCCAACAGCCATTTATCTCACAACAAAACCGACGCAGTACTCTCATTATTCTTACAAGTAACCAACTTTGCCATTCTACATATTGTCTTGACATTCCCTATTATATTCATCAAGCATACCACATGTTGCTTTAGCTCCATCTTTCATGCTCTCGCCACAACAGCATTTCATTTCATTTATCCACATGTACGAGTTGGCACTACCACCCACTAATGCAATGATCTATTCACATCCTATCTTGTTTTAGCAATCGAGGCCTTTCATTGCAGCAACTATATTAAAGCAATGGTGCATACTTTTCATCAACCCATTTGCATAAATTCCTCTTAAAAAATCACATTCAATGTATTTAAACTCAAACTTCCAGAAGCACTAAATATGCCATTCACAGGATTGCATGCAAATTTTCATTGCTCTCCATGCCTATGAACCTAAGCATGCACAATTAGAAAACATATAAAACCTAAACAATTAATACAAGTTTGCAGTTTAAATGCTACCTGAATCTGAATTACACAATCTAAGAAACCAGTAATATCACATGCATATGTGAAAGGAACAAAAGAAAATCCACCTTACCTTTAAAAACATCTTAAAAGCCTCCTTGACAATCTCATCCAAGTTCAATTCATGAGGGAATTTGAGCTCAGGATTTCTCTCTAGTATCGTTGCTACCACTGAGAAAAGCTGAAAAACAATTAACAAGTAAAACCCCAAAATAGACACTTGTTTAAATCATAAATAATAAGATCTGTATTTCAGAGTACATATATATAGGAGACACAAGAGAAACTACCTATAAAAGAGAATGTGTTTATCTATCCAAGGTTGGAGGCCAGAAGCTTGGGGCTACTCTCACAAAACTTTGCAACACAACACACAGCGAGTATGGAAGTGTCGGGTCAATTGGGATCAGCCCCAGTGCCACCCTTAAAAGAAATATTGGCATCAATAGTGACCCCTGCAAATTTCACTGATATTGATTATTTGTTTTCCTGTATAGTTTCCTTTTTAGTATTTTCTTGTAGCTGCTAAATTTTTGATAGACAAGAGGAGAGAGAGAAGGAAGTGGGGAAGACAGAGGGGCAGCAAATACAAGGAAAGAGGGACTTTTGTTGCCCATACTAACTTGTTAACTAATCTCTTACACCAACAAGGTTTACATGTAGTACTACTACTGAAATAATGTCCACAAATGATTAAAGAAGAATGTCATCCTACTTGAGTTAACAGTACAGTACCTCAACAACAATTTGTCGATATTCAGGGTGCTGAATGCGGTTGAGAAGCGACTGGACAGCAAGAACAAAGTTTAATTCTCCACACGACATTTCAGAGATGGTGGGTTGTTGTGGAAGTAACTGGTCACAAAGACGAAGTCCCTGTGAAGTCTTGGACAAAATGTTAAATACCTGAAGAAAAAAATATATATATTAATTAAGCAAAGAGAGTATTTGGAGTACCCCCACAACCAGTATATTGAAGTTGTATTTATCAGTCAAATTTACTGTACAAAGCAAAAACAAAGAAAATTTTGAGTATGGCAAGTAGTTTATAAATGAACTACTGTATCAACTGCAGCATTAAAAAATAATTATAACAAATTACCTATTCAGAATCCAATTGGGCATCATACTCATACTGCTAATCATGGCTTAAAAATAATCAGTCATATAGCTGGTCACGTTTAGTATGTACAGCAAAAGTATTCAACATTGGTACATGTTAAGGAAATGCATGGGAGAGGAAGTAGATTAGTGCCTGGCAGTGATGGTGTGAACAATTCACACTATTTGGGCCATAACATTGTTAAGGAAGTGCTCTGGCATGTGCTACTTGCTGGGTATTACTGTATGAACAAATGGTTTGTTATTGTTTTCCCCAGTGAAGAGCAGAGGTGCCATAGGCACAATCAGAGAACACACTGTAAACACCAGAGGTCTGCGGTTGTTCAACGTCCTCCCAGCGACTTTATAAGAAATATTGCCAGAACAACCGTTGCCATCTTCAAGTCATGCCTGGCCTCGGGCCGGGCTTGGAGAGTAGAAGAACTCCCAGAACCCCATCAACCAGGTATCAACCAACCTCTAACTCTTAGTAAACAAACAAACCTTTTCATAAAACCTTTTGGGTGTTCGTCCTAGACATCCATCAATGACTCGAATTTGTTGTGGACATAATCTGAAAATATAAAAGGAAATGACGTTAAGTGTAATATAATTTAAATCGAAATACCCATCCATTTACCATACATAACACACTTAAAATCCAAGAACAAGCATGATCATAATGAAAATGCAACTATAAAGGCAGATTTGGGATATAATTCCAGCACTTACAAGAACATACAAACAGATAGAGGAAATAAGACAAGAGGACACTGGTGGATATTAGAAATACAAATGTGGACAAATACTGTATACCAATCCTTAAGGTTAAATGCAAAACAATTGAATGTCAAGATATTTAAAAATGTTTTAAGTTTCAAAAAGCTACATGAGGCAAAGAGCTACGCATTACTCTCCATAGACACTAAAAGCTAAGCAAGTCAATAAAATCACTCTGAGCAACTGTATAGCCATTTCCAATACTGTACAATGAAAACCTACTTTTCCTTTTGTGCCCACTCGTCTAAGGAGAGCACCTTGACGACCAATCGTCGGACTTCATTTGGCGCCAGCGACTCTACAGTTTCCTTTCTTTTGCACACATCATGCAAGTAATAGGACATGGCTTTGATCACCCATCTGTATAGAAAAACTTTCATTATAATCATAAGAAACATTGATAAAACTTGTATCTTTAATTCATCAAGCCTAATTTAACAAGGTACTCTTTTATTCTTCAATGGCAATATGTGAAATACAGATTAATAAAGACAGCAACTAAAATGTAGATCTCTCAAATGAACCAGTACTGTACTGTGTATATTTTTAAAGAATTTGAAAAAACAATCCTGACAAAAAAAATGGTCCCTTACCCAACTCTAATGTTCAAAATGCCATTGAAGAGCTGCGTGTGTGTAGCAATAAGTTTGCCACAGTAGAGTACAACTTCTTGCTGCAGAACTGCTTGCACAACACTATGGCCCTGCCAATACAATACACGCCAATAACTGAACATGTTTACGAAACAACAGTAATAGGATAAAAACCCACACTTCTGTATACAGTATGTGAAATTGTGTATTTAAAGGTTACAAAACATACAAGACAAATGCCTAAAGGTTATGGATCTCTTGAAGCTCCTCCGCTTCTGGACAGGAACCGAGGACGCAGCAAGCATTTCCCCTCTGGATCGCCACACTGAGACGCTGAAACAAAAAACTGAAAGCCCTTGGGTCTCTGGTGATGTCAATGAGCTTGGAACCCAATTCCTTGAGAAATCCCAAGGCACAATCCCAAGGGTTGAAATTTATGTAAGGAATTTACAGAGTGCTTGATAAAGCAATCAGCTGATTGCAAAAGACCGTGTAAATTCCTTACATAACTTTCACATATACACAAGTGTGTGTTTTTATCCTATGTTATGTCTGTGAGAAGACATTACCATTACTACAATGGTAATGTTTCAGCAATTGCAATTTCATTATCTAATCATGTTTATTTTACAAACACTAAAAAATACATTTTTCCCACTCATCACTTTTTTTAACACTTTCGCTCACCCCGCACGCCACCCCTCAATAGTGCGATATGGGACCCAGGGTGTCACGGGAGCGTGCGTAAATTCTGAAAAGTGTATACTCTCTTCAACTTTGTCACCTTAATTCTCGTCCTACGAGATTAAATTTGGTATCATTGTGTTCGCAATAGAATTCTCTACAGCACTAAATGCATATAAACTCCAAAAGCCCGGCTAATTACCCGCAGCAAACAGAGAAAGTGCGAACGAGTTACCCAAGAGCGCGCAAACGCGATAAAATGTTTTCACTATTTTCACTCTGGTCACCTCAATTTTTGTCCTAGGTCTTTCATTTTGGTCTCAATGGGTTCGCAATAGAATTCTCTAGAGGAACATTAGCATATAAAATATAAAACCTGGTCACGCTCCAACCGCCGATGAGTTGAAGACGGGCCACGCGTTAGCCGGGAGTGAGTGCTCAGACGCCTTCCAGCTACACTCCCAATTCCCTTCCTTTTCAAGCCTTTCTTTCACAATTTTCTTCCTGGAAGGGCCTTGTTCATGATCACTATCCATCGTGGAGTAAGCGTAGATAGTTTCTAAAGCCGCAGTAAGAAATATAGCCACGGAAAATAGACGAAATGTTCACATGTTTGAGATGTGAGGGGAGGCGACATTGGTCACAACAGTGGAGCGAAAAGAATGGGCCGACATCGTGTGCCAAGCCACCTGAGGGCCACGAGGCTCAAAGAAAATGGGAAGACATCGGCGCACATTTTAAAACCAGTCCCAAAAAAATCGGATAATAACCTGATTTTTTGGCGATTATTTAAAGTGGATGACGCAATGCTGCGTCATCCCCGGTATTACCGCCAGTAAACGGATGACGCAATGCTGCGTCATGCCCGGGCGAAAGTGTTAATATGTTAATTACAGAATAGACTGCAGGAAAGACAGGTTCCCACTCAACAGATCATGGAAAAATTAGCTATAATTTCCAATAAATCTCTGTTAGCTTCTTTAAGACTGGAGATCACAGAGACCACTAGACTAAGCTTTGCCTCCGGACCTTTGTTGATTGGACAAAGATGTACTGAGCTTTTGGGAGTTTCAAGGATGGTTAGTGGCCTATGTCTAGCCTTGAGAGTTCATCCCTAGATTGTTAGGGCCTTCCTTTGTAGTTCTGAGTTGGGTGGTCTGATGTTTCTACCTATCCAATGTGCTACTTTCTGGACCCTTTTTTATGCCCTTTATTGGGCTTTGTGATGCTCTGGGTGACATGGTTGCTGCCATATACTTGTTTGCTTTGTTAAACTTGGGAGGTGGCCTCTGAGGAATGCTCTGCTTCTGGACGTGGACCGTGGCCTCCCTGCAAATCTCTTCTTTCTGTTTGGTAGTTTTGCTTTGTGATGCCTCCTGCTAGTGATGGCATGGTGAGCTGGTAGGAGGCATGGAGGAGGCTGGTAGGAGCCATAGTGGGCTAGAAGAAGGCTTGATGGGCAAGTAAGAGCCATGGTGGGCTGGTAGGAGGCATTGAGGGGCTGGTAGGAGGCTTGATGGGCAGGTAGGAGCCATGGTGGGCTGGTAGGAGGCATCGAGGGGCTGGTAGGAGCCATGGTGGGCTGGTAGGAGCCATGGTGGGCTGGTAGGAGCCATGGTGGGCAGGTAAGAGGCATGGTGGGCTGGTAGGAGCCATGGTGGGCAGGTAAGAGGCATGGTGGGCTGGTAGGAGGCATGGTGGGTTGGAAGGAGCCATGGTGGGTTGGAAGGAGTCATGGTGGGCTTCTCAAGGAAGCTGGCTTAGGGACACACACACTACTCTGGGTTTGTTTTAGTGTCCCTCCTTGTTTCTGAGGCCTCCTTTGCTTTCATGCTAGTCAAATTTTGTGGGCTACTGCACCACGTGAATGTGAAGAGGGAGCTCTTCACCCTAGCTCCCTGGGAGCTTCAGGGAGGTAGAGTGGGCCAGCACACAAACTGACAAACTGAAGGAATGATCCAATACCATTTTTTAGAAAAGCAAAAAGTGTTGGGGACATTTTGCAATGGTTGTTTGAATTTAACCCAAGCAAATGTAATGTAATGAAGACAGGTGTAGTGAGCAGGAGGCCAGATACACGGTATCATTTGGGAGATGAAATTCTTCAAGAATCAGAGAGAGAAAGAGAAAGATCTGGGGTTGGATATCACACCAGACCTGTCCCCTGAAGCCCATATCAAAAGGATAACCGTGGCATTTTTTTTTTGTGTCAGTACTTGACAACTGGAATGCATTAGGAAGTGATGTGGTGAGGCAGACTCCATATACAGTTTCAAGTGTAGATAGGATAGAGCCCACTAGGCTCAGGAACCTGTATATCAGTTGATTGACAGTCGAGAGGCGGGATTAAAGAGCCAGAGCTCAACCCCCACAAGCACAACTAAGCGAGTACACAAACACCACACGTGGACAAACAGAAGCTATGATGTATGCACAATCTAAATTTTTGCCAACTGTATTTCTCCACTTCTTAATGTGGAAGGAATAAGAGGCAACACTTGAGAATGAGGAACGAGTAATGTACCTGAAGAGCTGGTGTGTAGAAGAGATCGTGTATTTCTGACGGTTGAACCGGTTTATCAAGGAGGATCTCATCCTTGCCATAACCAGCTGTTAACTGTAATTATATAAATTATTACATAAATAAAATAATAATAGTAATAGTATAATAAAGTTTACAACTATGGTAATTTCATTTAATTTTTTTAATAAAATTCTGAGTATTCCTGGCATGCAGTTTATAAACTAATTAAATATTGCAAGAAATACAATATTTCCTTTTTAAGACATCTACAAAAGTGTATTGGTCACATAATATAAATGACTAAATCAAACTTTGCTGTAGTTGCAAAATAAGTTCAAATGCTCTTAAGGTTATTCTTAGCACCATTAGTCAAGAAAATAGTAAACAACTGAACATTTATAGTGATACATATTAACCTAGTCATTGTTTAAGGAATTAAGAATAGCAGTAACTCAAAGACAATGAATGGAAGCTGAAGCAATTATATATTCAGTTACAAAAACATAACACTGTAAATGTCAAGTGACATCCATCTAAAACTTTCAAATTACATTTATACTTACAAAAGACAATCATATACATATTATGAAAACAATAACCATGAAAGAAAATGAAGCAGGAAATACTAGATCGCTTGTGTATGTGTGTGTTCAAGCACATCCTTGGAATGAGTTGAAATGAGGGATGAAATAGGCACGAAAGTGCTCAAGTATTTGAGCTTCATTTTCCTTCACGATTATACGATTTCATATAAATCATCACAAGGGAATTTCGTGATTTACGCACAAATATTTCACATTATACTGTATAAAGAATGCTAGCTGCCGAAATAAATGGAATGTGTGCACAGTGGGAAGGTTAAGAACGAGTGATAAAGATGAGTGTGCTATTTGATACATTTCTCAAGGCATCTCAAGTGTCAGAGCTTGCTGTACAAGATTTGTGTATCATAGATATGAAGACAATAGTAGGCTTAATACAGTGTTATAATATGATCAAATCTGTTATGACTAAGAGATTTAAGACTGCTAGTAAGATATAAGAATATGTGGTAGTATGTTTAAAAGTGTTAGCAAAACCATTTTGCTTGGGCAAAACAAGACAAAAAAAACAACAACAACAAAGTCAATCAGTTAGTAAGACATCCAATAATACTACAATAAATACAGTCAGAGATTTATAAGCAATACAACTGAACCACCAACTGACAAATCACAGGTTACATTTTTAACAGTTTTATCCACTACCTGAACAGCCATTTTTTTTTTTATCTTGTTTTTCCGGAGAAAAAGGCAATGATGGCTGCTTAGGTCAGATGTTTTGGGGAAAACTTTGCAATGTTCCTCTGAATTCAATGACAAATTAGTTACCAATAAATGTTTCACCAAAGCAAACCAAAATTGCTCCTCTTCTACAAGACTTCTGGGACTACAACCAAATTGGGGAAGAGACTTAAGTCTACCAAAAGAGTTTCTGAACCTCAACAATAAAAAGAAGCCAGAGCTGTACAAGATGAACACAGTTAATTTCTTAGCTTTATGTGAATAGTTGGCTCTCAAGACGGTGGTCTGAGTGCATGCTTGTATATAAAGTTTGTAGGATTTTTTTCCATGTCTGCTTATATAACTAGAATTATATCTCCGCACCAATAAATATTGTCCCTCTAATGTTTACAAATACCTGTAATATTAATTTGCCTAGAAAATTGTTAATGACTGACTTTAAACCATCAGTTTCATTTTATACCATGATACTGTAAGTCCAATATATATAAAGCTAATGATTGAAAGCAATAAATATATTCTCTCAATACAACCCAAACAGTCTTGTCATTAGAATATCTAAATTATGAGCAATACAATACAATCTTCATCAACACAAACTCTTATCCTTACTTTGATCTAACTGTAGCAATAATTATTATCCTTACTTTCATCTGTGTTAATACCTTTATAATTAACAATCATTAAACAAAAAGAGCATAATGGAATTCTATTCAAAAATCAAATTAATATGGCATAAAATTCCCCAACTTAAAAATCCAGCGAACTTTTGCTAGCAATACTTCACAGCTACATGAATCATGTACCCCATTTGAACACAGCTAAAACACAGCAGACAAATGAGAGACATGGGACATTTTCTCAAACTATCTGTGGAATCTCAGTTCCTGGCATTACCTGTTTTCCTGAAACTAAGACAGTAGTGATGTAAGGCGAGATTGACTCCACCTCCTTGGTGAGCAATGCAGTACACTCTCGCACTGCGGCCCAGTATCGGAGAGAGGAAGCCTGATGGAGCAGTGCACGAACTCGGTCTTGTACTGATGAAGGGTAGGGAAGGGCAGCATGCATATAAAATGAGAAACGAGTTAAGAGTTAAGCAGGCAGGGAGAAGCAGAGGAAAAAACCAGCGTTGAATGTAATGAAACGCCTTTTTCTGGGTGAGCCCCGGAGGCTCCCTGAAGCTATCCGAACTGATATGTGCTAAATTTGTTTGGGGTCATCAGTCACACGAGTCCTTATGCCTACCGGGGACCACGAGCCAAAACCTGGCCCCCCTCAGAAAGCCACAGGGAGCAAATGAGCATTTTATGAACATTTTACATTTAAAGCACACTATGTCATAATTGCCATCAACTGTGGAAGGCCCCAGAAAGGTAAGTGAATCAAAACCACCACCATCTGGTTAACCTAACAATCTACATCCGAAAAGATGAAAATAACTCCCCTAGGAAGAAACCCAACAAGCAACACTTCATGTAACTAGCACTCCCGCTCCTTAACATTACCCCCCCCCCACATAGGGGGAGTAAGGGGGAGCCGGCAGCCCCCCACTCCAGTTCATGAGCGATGAAAACCACCGACCAGAGTGAGGGATGGTTTCAGGGAGCCTCCGGGGTTCACCCAGAAAATGGCATTTCATTACATTCAATGCTGGTTTTCTGTGGGAAGCCCCTTTGGCTTGCTGAAGCTAACTACCTAAAGATAAGTAAATGGAGGGACTTACCCAAGAGGTGGCAGCACCGCAGGTCTCAAGACGAGGAAGAGAAATATGGCTGTGACAGGTTCCCCAAAACTACACACGGCCGGGAAGGAACCGGAATGTTCACGAGACACATAGTGGCCAGGACTGTTCGATCACCAAAAACCCCCGCGCCCGAATGTCGACCCAAGACATGTTGCTAAAAACTGCTGCGAGAGCAGCATACTTCTTAACATCATGGGCACGAGGGTAGACCGCAAGCTGGCTAAACTTGATGACACTGCAGAAAACCTGAGACACACAAGCCCTAGAAGAGGGAACCAAGGACAACAGATCCACCCAGAGAGCGTCCACTGGAACAGAACCAGTTGCCTGCAGGTAGTAGTGCCAGCTATCTCATTGTACACCAGAAAAGAAGGCAGCAAATAAACAAAATGATCACCTGGACCAAATGAACAGAACCCCCAGCATCATAGGAGAGCATGAAGCTCCCAATCCGACCCCCAGAGGCAAAGGCCCACAAAAATAAGTCCTTCCAAAAGCTATCCCGAACTGAAGGGGCCACAACATAGCGAGGAGAAGAAAGAAAAGAAAGAACGGGGTCCAAAGACCAAGAAGGCTAAGGCGGTGCATGAGCAGGTGGGAGAAAAAATGCATGAGAAAGCTATCAGAATGGAGTGGAAGTAACATCCACCCCGAACACAAGCAGAAGCGGCTCTACCAACGCCATGCGATACGAAACGAAAGTAACAGGCATGGGATGCTAACCCAGAAAAGCCAAGAAAGGACAAAACAACCTGGTACAAAATTGACAAAAACTGTCGGAGAGAAAATGAAGGAAAGACCGCCTAGAAACTCCATACTGTTGCTGAGAAGAAAACTGCAGGTGGGACACCAACAAAGAAGCCACCTAATCACCATACAAAGGGGGGATATACAAGCATCAGAAAATCCAGTCATGTAGTGTAGAGCAGCAAGGTGAACCAGTGAGGTACCTCACCAGCCCGCTCTGCTAAAAAAAGGTGGAGCTGCGGAAAAACTGCCTGGGTTCGGACACCAAGATAGCAGTACCTGAAACCAAGGCTGGGCCAGCCACCATGAAGCCAGGAGAACCACATGCCCCCAAAATGAATCCAGCCGAGTCAGAACCTGGAGCAACAGCAGGACCGGGAGGAAAGAGGGGACAGGAACCCCCATCTTGACAAGTCATTCCAAAATGCGTCTACTGCGAAGGCCTCAGTCAGGGAAACACCCACACCATGCTGGGAGGATACAAAGCCCCAACCGAGAGATGAGGTGTTCATGAACACATCAAGCGAGGGGGGGAGAGGAAGGTACCATGACATTGAACTTCAAAACCCGAAAAGGACTAGTTGCAAGTCGTTTGTTGGTTTCTTTCTAGGGAAGTTACTTATTTTGATCTATTCAGATGTAAATTGCACAGGTTAACCAGACAATGGTCTGTTTTGATTCGCCTAACTTTCTGGGTCCTTTCCCCAGTCGATGGCATTTGTGACACTCTTTAAATGTAAAGTGCTCATAGGCCATTGCTGCCTCGCACCTCTCTGAGGGAGCCAGGTTCTGGCTCGTGGACCCCGGTAGGCATAAGGACTCCTGTGACTGATGACCCCAAACTAATATAGCACATATCGCTTCAGGGAGCCGATGGGACTCCCCACAAAAATATCCGTAGTCTGAACACAAGCACCACCATCATACCCCTTATCTACTACTAGCTCAAGCACCCCTACCACATACAGTACTGTATTGTATAGCAGTTTGCCCAGTTAATACTTTATGACAAAAGATGTTAACCAATGATCAGTTTTGTTATTGTGCCTTTCTCACTTGTTACATAATGCTATCTAAAGCACACTTCACGGCAGAAATAGCATGGTAACGCAGATGAATATTACGGCACCAAGATATCTTTGAAGACACCAAATATGAAACGTTGCAGAAAGGAGGTGAAATGTCCAAATGAGGCTTTATCTCCTACACACATTTCTATTTACCACAAATAGCTTCAGAAATTTAGCGATTGGTTAAATATACTTAAAACTCCATGCTATCTTAGAACGTTACTCACCATTCCTATGTGGTTTCGTAACTCGCTTATAATTACTGTATACCCAATTTTAATTGTTAAACACTTTTCAAATGTTGTATTCTTAATTTTTGTTTGTGAAGATGCACAACTACTTGGAAATTATTTCATATACTGGTAGTTAAAAAGGAATGATACAGAAAGGTTTTTCTGAAATCATTTAATCAACTTGTAACTTTTTTTTTTTTTTTTTTAGAAATAAGTTAATGGCTTCAGTCCTCTAAACTTTCATATACAAAAGTAATTCATGACAATACCCCTGGCTTAACTATCTCTAAATACCAATGCATTAATGGTAAGATAATCTCTAAACACTAAGATCTGCTATACAAGTACACTATTTTACTTTGCTGCTTCCCATTACTTGTGCACATCATCTCCCTTGTTTTTCTAAATTTTGTGTATGTTTATGGAGAAAACCCTCAAATGTACATAGGTGCCTTACAGCTCTTAACAAGAACAGGACTAGGATTTATCAACCATTTACACAACCACTCACAAAACCAGTACATCTTTCAACAATTATGGTGGCGTTGGTTACATTTACTGAACAGATTTCGAGATATGAAGCAATGAAAAGTCCCAACAACGTGGCTGAAAAATTTTGACCAAACCACACACTAGAAATTGTAGACCACAACGACGATGTTTCGGTCCGTTCTGGACCATTATCAAGTCAATTGTGTTGCTTCACAATCCAAGGTTTATTATTATTACAAGCAAGCTTGTAGTGCTTCAGAGATCACAAACTGTTTAATATATGTAAACAAACATGCCATAACTAAGGATGTACAGGTTTCATAAGAAGATGTGTAAAGGCTTGACAACTCCTGAGCCACTAGTCCAGATACACTAGTGTGAAGAGAAACACCAGAAGCTTGTGCTTGAGCAAAATGTTAGAGAAATTAAAGCTTGTCCCCTATTAAACCCATGTGTGTGAAGAGAAACACCATTTTGCTCAAGCTTGTGCTTGAGCAAAATGTTCGCTCGGGTACAGATTAACTGTTCACCCCAGAAGCTACAGTGGTAAGCAACATCGGTAAGCAACATCGGTAAGCAACAGCATCGAAGTCCTCCAGCTTAGAATGGTTACACGTTTTTATGTCACTTCACTTTCCCCACTTGCGATTTGAAATCTGTAATGCTTGAAAACCCCACTGTACATTCTTGTAAACATTTAATTGAATGAATAAATTAAAATATTGATTTGCATTTTTTGCAATTTTTGTGCAAATTGGTTTGCAACTCCCACCCTCCTTCCATCACCAACACTCTGACCCCTCCCTATCTTGATCCTATTGTATTCTTGTGTGATTATGTCTGTCACTGAGGATATATGAGAGTCATCCAGCCCATCTTCCCGTTTTGAGAGTACGTACCATACTTATAGTAACCATGTCTACCATCATGCATATATTGATGTAATGGACAATTATAAAGTAGAATTTGGTACAACTGAATTTGGACAAACTAGAAAAGATTTTGTATTTATGTTGCTAATAAAACCTAACCTAATCATCTCAGGCCTAATAATGCTATCCGAGGCCTAATACAGTACATAAATGTGCTATACATGACATAGGAATATCTAAGTTTGGTTTTTAGCTTTGTTTTGCTGGACTGTACAAAGGAAACAGTACCAAATTCTATTCTTCTAATTGCCCATTACATCAATATATGTACGATGGCCCACATAGTTACAAACAAGTATGATCTAAACAGGTGGATGGGCTGGCGTCGTATGTATCAACAAACAACTTTGTCTGCTAGCAGCGACATCACCTGCGAGCCGACACCCCATACTCACACCCATCAACCACTCCCAACACCCATTACCATATAAATACTTGTCAATTTTTTATGCAAATACTTGCCGTGTAAGAAATTAAGGTTCACCTGAACAAGCTTAGTAAAATATTTTAAATATGTATTTATGTATTAGTAATAACAGGAGAAATACCTATGAGGCTTTGAGATAATATGAAAAACATCTTTCTGAACAGCAGATTCAGTTGCTCCACAAGACATGATCCATCTTGGTCCCAAAGGATCATGATATTCAGGGTAAGAGGGCATTCTGTACCAGTGCAACAATGATATTTTCAAATGTCCGTATTGAGTCACACTGATGCTATGGAAGCACTGGATAAAATAACAATCTAGTTCACAGTGACCAAAAAAAATTCACAAACACTTAAAAGCATATCCAAGCCTAACTTGCTACCATAAAGAATGCTAAGTAATAGTCTTGCAAACCTCCAGCTTGCCTACCTGGCTGTTATTACCCAATTGCCATTAGATGGTAGCACCCAAGTACCTATACTTAAGTTGACCAGACCACACACTAGAAGTTGAAGGGACGACGACGTTTTGGTCCGTCCTGGACCATTCTCAAGTCGATTGTCTTGACAATCGACTTGAGAATGGTCCAGGACGGACCGAAATGTCGTCGTCCCTTCAACTTCTAGCGTGTGGTCTAGTCAACATACTTCAGCCACGTTATTGTGACTCATCGCCTATACTTAAATATGATTTGTGGGTCAAGTCCTCGTTTGCTATTGTTTGTTCGTTAGTGTTCATCCCAATAAACCATATTGCAAATTCCGAGGAACTACAGCTCTTACACTTACATTGTTGACTGAAGGGGTGCTTGAGGTTGGGTTCAACATTCCTCTTGTGTTCCTGGTAGGTTGTCTGGGGGATCTCCGTACCTCCCGAAACTTTTAGTCCCCCCCCCCTCCCTCCCAGATGGACTGGTTAACATTGGGCACAATGGTAACCCATAGCAGAGAGAACTGCACCCTCCAAGGGTTAAGCTAGTCTCTGTAATACTGTACAGTACAGAATAGCTACATTCCAACAGCTTTTCATGAAAACCAAATGGTCCACTATGTAAGGAAGGGACCCTAAGTCTATTTTACAATGAACACTTACAGAGTACATTTGAATATTCTATTAGAAATATATTTTGAAACTCAAAAACACTGGGACACATTGGCGGGAAGGACAAATGCAAAGTGCGACTGTCATTGTGTGTCTGGTGGCAATACCGAGGCGACCCAAAGCGGGAGACTCGTATCCTGGTCAATTGTAAATGATCTTTTGCAGCACCAGAGGAATGTTGTCTGTAATCTTTACGTATCGGTGCAGTGTGGTATATTGTGGGTTTGTTTTTACAGAATAGTGTAGGATTTCAGAGAATGAGTAGGTTTGGTAGAGCTTTCTTATGAATGTTCAAGCTAACCTCGGCAATGTTTTGATTTCAGCCTTTTGCGTGCTGAATGGAAATCTGTGGGATTTAACACACGTTCTTTAGTAAATCTCAAGTGCAAAGTACCCTATATGGTGGTAACTTCACACTTCTAATCATACTTACACTCCCCTTAGAAAAAACTGTTATAAAAAGAAGAGAATTAATTACATGCTCCTTTTTAGTTCTTTTGAAAACTTCAGATTAGCTAGTTTGGGAAGTACATGCTGTATTATTATACTGATTGTTCTTGTTGATCGAGTCTCACTTCTGCCAGACAATTCTAGTTTCTAATTTAGAAGCAATTCAATTTTTGTCAATTCGAGTGAAGTACTGTAACTCTAAACAATATTTTTATAAACTAATTTTTAAGGCTATTAACCACTGTGCTGTGCAGAGCGCCTGAAGGCGATCTGAGAGTTGTGCTTTTTCTTAATTAGGGTATATTTTAACATTTTTTTAATGTTTTCATCACATTTTGTGTTTTGAAATTAAAATGTTTGAGTTAGGAAACATTTTGACATTAACTTTACCTGAACATTTATAAAAAAAACATACGTTCTTGACAATTGCACTATGAAGTTTTTGCCGAAACCAGGTGTGCAGTGCGGTGGTTAAACAGGTTTACAGTATTTCCAAGCACTCATTTAACCTAATCCTTTGTATTAACCATACTTGATTCTAACAGTAATAAGGATGAGTTCCCCCTCCATCAAGGCAAAGTCTCATTTAGAATACTAAATGAGATAACCTAAAGCTAAATACTTTAGCTTTAGGTTACACGTTTGGTTAAATGCATAGACTCGGATGGACTCGACATTCTCATACTGTACTATTTCTGGTACTTGTATGTAGCAAGAATAGGAGAAACAAGCTCATACCCTTACAACTAATACCCAGCCAAACTGTAAGAGTTACATATCTTTCTATCTCTCCCTTGCTTTGTAAGAGTGGCAAGGCAACAGAGTTCGTAAACTGACGGATTCATAAATAATTGGGAACGTTTACTCAATACACGCTAATGTTAGCAAGTCCATACGAAATAACGTCTTGAAATATTCAGATTAGTAACCAAACAAAAGGAGAAAGGAACCATGAGTTAATTAAAAACCTGATTAGTGGAATACAGGTGAATTGAAGTGACATGGGTTACAGGGCAAGATCAGAGTAGGTGAAAATAACAGCAATAGAAAACAGTAACCTATACAAGTGAAGTGTGTATGCAGGTTGAGGTAAAGTGATAGAAGTCTTGGAAAGAAGTGCCAACAAGAAGTAGTGTGCATCCTGAACAAACTACAGTTGCATTTGTCAACTAAACTTCTTCGGTGACTATACATTTGGAGCGTCAGCCTCCCCATGTACCCCAGTAATTCCCTAAGGATCTCTGTACTACCTTGAACAGATAAAATATAATATAGCTACATTATGCCACTCATATGTATCCTGAACTTCCCTACAGTGAGCTTGAGTGAAAGCAAAACCGGCAAAAATATTGAGACCGCATCCAGGAATGTGGGTTCAATCCCATTATACACTTAATTTTTTCTCATAGATCCTCTAATCTCTCTGCATTAACTGGGTATAATGAAAGATTGTGAATAATTTATAAGTTGGCTAACCACAGCATTCAAAATACAAGTATACTGTAATTATAAACCCCATTAGCATTATTAACTTTATTTAAACAAAATCCAAGCCCTATATCCTTGAAATGAGTGAGCTAAGAAAACTTAAAGAGGGAAGATATTATTCTACAAGGTTTAGTAATGCTACTGCAGGGTTTGTGTATCTTTGGAATCAACTTTTAAATATTCCCAATGCAGTTCTCATCGGTTGTCTTAAAATATTTGCAGCTCATTTTTTCCATTGTAAAATCAATGCTTACCAAAAGGAACATGTAAACTTCAGTGTTCAACTTCAAAGCTGTAGTATGTAAATATAACTTGCAAAAGCAAATGAAAAACAGTGTCTATCAGAAGCCATCTTTGAAAACCCGTCAAAGCTCATGTAAACAATAGAACATTTGTTTCCAACATTTTACTACACACGCACACACTGATGCACCAAATGTACAAAACAGCAGAGTTTAGCACAGCAGTTTCATGTGTAGCAACGCATACAGGGAAGGAGGTCACTCATGAAGCAATGTCACTCTCATAAAGCCCTCCACAGTCAGTCACAGTCACCTGACAACCCTGCACCAAAATAGTTGTGATGTGCGACACGGATGGGTAGAGTTTGTTGAGGGTAGCAGCTGCAAGACGCATGGCACCCCAGAAGTGGCATTCGCTGACCTCCTTCAGCAACCTCTCCAGCCGCACCACCACTAAAACCTCATTCCAATTAATATAGGTACTAATTAGCACCAAATATAATTTTAAATATCAAATTATTTAACCACTCTCCTCAAAACAGATCATTATTTAATTGATTTACTGCTTTCAAGAATAAATTTTATAACCAATTTATAAGTTGAAGATATTTGTATTCCGATTGGTAATTGATAAATTTAAAAACCATCTGAAAAAACTACGGTGAAAGTAATTATTGAGGGAAAACCGTTGTCATATTTTGATTGAATGTGAGGCGATCTAGAAAAGTATGAACAAATCCACAAGGGCCGTGACGAGGATTCGAACCTGTGTCCGGGAGCATCCCAGACACTGCCTTAATCAACTGAGCTACGACAGGGTAAAAGAGTTGAAACCGAAGTTCTATTGAACTTACTGGATCCCGGAGCCTCTCCGAGGCACAAACCAGGATTTTACACAACTTCCCCCTGCACCCGAGCTATGTCAATAGGCCGTTCTTCCTCTTTGCCCTTACATCATTACACATTTGATGCATCACGTTAGTGTGATCTCTGTGTGTCTAGAAAAGTATCTCAAGGTCAGAATATCTTTGAATACAGAAGGTGTTGTAGGAAATACCACATATTCTACCACTCTTGCTGCATTCGAGTGTTTCCTTACAATTCTGTATCTCTCTTTTTCCAACTCCCACGTTCTCTTGTCCTTGTACTCACTAAATGACATGTAAGAGAACAGCTTTACTGAAAGGAATAGGCAAAGGTGCTGACCAGTGGAAAAAGCATGCACAAGACCAGGATTCAGGAAAAGCAGCAGCAGTGGCACACTACCTAAACACCTCAAAAGCATGGTAAGGACATGGGACAACCAACCAGGAATAAGCAAATTGCCAACACCCAAAGCAAGAAGGAGGGTAGGAAACAAAATGGCCAGCAAGTGGGTCCCAGAAGGAAAGAAGAAAAACACCACAATCAAAAGTGTTAAAACACACCAGCCAAACAAGGCCGACATAGGCCACAGCCAGTGGACACTTCTGTCCAACCAGCAGATTGAGACAAATTGGACAAGGACCAGCCAAGAGCTTAGCAGAAAAGACCATACCAGAGAAACAAAAATTCTACTGTATCCATTCCAAGTTGCAGAGAGTAAAATCCCCCACAAAAGACCCCCACCACTACCACACATGCATCACACGAATATGCGAGTGAAGGTGTTTGTTGACAACAACCCTCTGTGATGCGGAGCTAACACCAGGTGGCTATCAGGTAAGCTGGAGAGAGGGGGTTGTTTACACTGCCAACTATCATCTGCCTTGTTTTCTAAAGTTTTTAGCTGGTACTTGGCAGTTTTCTCATTTCTTTGTTGATATCTGATCCCCAGGCTCCTCTCACTCTGATGAGCAAACCTAATTCTGGTCCTGATTTGGGTAGCCCTGTGCATGTCCAAGGCCCTGGTAACATGCGAGCGATACCAGAGCCTACCCATGTGGTTACCTTGCTATGATTTCGGGGCTCAGCGTTCCCGCAGCCTGGTCCTCGACCAACCTAAGAAGAGACTGAAATGCCAGCCGTAAAGTATTTTTATTTTATTTACTATTTAAATCAAAACTAATGATTTTTTTATAGTAAATATAACAAGAAACACTTTTCTTAAAAATGCAATGCAAATTGGGAACAAATGTAAATCCCACCCATCCAAATAAAATACCCCCTTCCCAAAATTTTTGTTTATGATTAATGTTCTTGATTGTAATTCTAATGATATTCTGTGTTGGCAACATGCATATGACATGGTTCTGTATCGAGTTATTTGGACTATATTTTGTATTAGAAAATACAGACAAAATATGCGTTATTTTCACCATTACCACTTCACAATTATGATTGTTATTATTAATTATTATTTTTTGTGGTATCACTGGAACTCGTAGAGTGTCTTGCTATAGATTTAAACTTTTTTTATTTATTTATTTTTTATTTAGCCCCATAATGACAAGAAATTTATGAGGGTCAAAATGGAAATTCTGCAGCAAAATAGTTAAACTATCCTTGTGGTAGGTAGTATGGCAGCAGGTGGTGGTGCAGTGGTATGGTCGGCGAGAGTGTGTGTGTGTGTGTGTGGGACATGATAATTAACTATCAGTATTTATCAATTTCTGTGGGTCCTGCTTCCTAGCTACTAGGGCTTCGTGCATTTTATATTTCTTCATGTTCCAGTTCTCTGTCCAATTTGCTCTCGAAACTGTGAATGGCGGCAATTTCTACTAATAGAAATTAGTAGAAATTACCTGCTTAAAAATTCCCTAGTAACAAAACTTTGAACTTCCACTCCCACCCCCACTGATTATATGTATCCCTGCCATTAAGGAACTGCCCTTACTCACTCATTGTTTCATTAACAAGTATGCAATTTGACAAAGCTAAATTTATTGTTTAATATGCAAAATGAATAAATTGCTACAATAAATTTGTTTCATTATTAACTTATAATAAAGAATTTGTATTTGATTAACTGCCAAATAATTCATCATATTAAATTCTTTTTTTTAGGATTTCTATAGCATTTATGTATAACATTTTTCAACTAAGCACAATATCAAAATGACAATCGACTGTAACTAACCTGAAACTCCATCCACCTGGAAATCGTGTCCTTCTCGTCGCAAGAGGATTCCCAGTAGCTGGGTCTGACCGTGCAAAGTTGAAACCGACCTCAACACATTAAGAACTTCTGAAGTTGGTTGCAAATCCATATCCTGAAGAATTAACAATCAGTTAACTTTACTTAATTCCCTAAAGGGATACATAGGAATGTCATTCCTATACTTGTTCACAACAGAACTTCTAACATGAGCAAAAACAATGTATGTAGATTATCTAATTTATTTGTATAAGTTTCCATTATCAATATAGCAATACTACACCTTAAGAGGAATGACACTGCAGGACCACTATTAAATTAGCATTGGTCACAAGTTTCAAAATACCTGTACAGTAATGCACTGGGTCGAAATATTGTGCTACGTACCTTCAACTTGAACCCAATCTGCATTCACAAGCAGAAAGCAGAGACAGCCACCTCCTTCAACACTGTTGCATAGCTGGTGCTGCCACTGGTCAAGTGGCAGGCAGCTCAGTAACTAGTAATTACCCAAGTGTAGTTACAGGATGAGAGCTACGCTCGTGGTGTCCTGTCTTCCCAGCAATAGTTAACAGAAGATATTATCCTTCAGATATCTTAACAGAAGATATAACTATATAGATAAAATTATCCTTCTGTTAATAGTAGTTAACAGAAGGATAACTGGCTGACCTGATGACCCCAATTACTGATTGAATGGGGGTATTGCTACTTTATTTTTCTGTGCCTGTTGGCTTCATCTTACCTTAAAGCTCATTGAATCCTCAGAGTAAGTGATGGCAGTTGGAACATCAGTAAGAGACTGATAACCAATACTAGCATGCTGAAGCTGCTCAAAGGCTTTGATATCCAAGTCAATATCCATCGCACTCATGAAGTCCAGATGCTCTGAAGGGTAAAAAGAAAAAAGTTTTATATTCAAGTAATTGTTTACAATATAAATAATGAGTGCAGTACTATACAGTGATTAATAAAAGAGCGAGCAAAACAAACAGATCCAAGCTAAGTACTGTACTAAATAAAACGTGAAAGTGTTCAATTTATCAATTAAAACTTGGCTTACCCCTAAAGCTTATTACGTTTTAGATGAACAGTATTTTGTTTTTGTTTTTTACTTTAGCCTTTTTTTAGGTACAAAATAATACTGAATATAACTACCAATACAGGACGATGAAATAAGGTTCTGCAGTCTGCCAGTACGGACTTTGAGCCCATCACAGTATCCAGTCTTGAGCATTGCCAATAAATCGAGCAGCTCACGGAAGTGTTCATCTCTACAAAACAAGAGAATTCACTCATACTTAAAGAGGACAAGTGTCTAAAAATTAAATTGCATACAATTTATAAAGTGAAATAAAGCTCCACTAATAAGGAAGAATTAGTCCAAAAACAGGTCTAGAGTCAGGTTTTACTGCATCTGACTCTTATAACAAAGAATTCCTCATTCATTTGTAAATTTGCTTTTAAGAAATTGAAATTCATTTGTAAGAAGCTCCAACTTTACCCACCTCATATGCTCTTCTCTTATGAGAATGCAAACAGTTGGGCGACCTGATAATCTCCAGTATTTTCCAACAAAGTGCAGCTCTGTTTTAATGTCATCAATGAGAAGAGCCATATCATGCGAGAGGTAGAAGTCACTCACTTCAAACACCAAGGGGTAGCAAAGTACTGTCTGGCCACATACACGATATATCTGTGAATATTGAAAATATTGTAGTAACAAACTTTTAAGCAATGTAATGCATTTTTTATCGATACTTTTCTCCTTCCCCAGGTCGCTCCTCGAGGCATTTTTTTATGGTAAATTGCTTAGGGGTAAATGACAATCACATGGAAGAGACAAAAGTAAACGAGGAGGATAAACCAAGATACACATGCATAATCATTATCTAACTTCCTACTTTTATTGACAGCAAGTATCAACTTTGAGAAAGAAGATACTGTAACTGATAAAGATAAAAAGGTTAGAGACATTAAAAAGATTAAAATACCACACTTACTCATTCATTATGTCATTCACACTATAGTGGATAGCACCTCAAGAAGATACAGTACACGTCATTTTTAGTAAACTAAACTTGTAAAGCATACACAGATAAGGAAGTTGCAGTAAATAAGATAGTACTTTAATTTTGCCTTTCCTATAAAATACTGCATACAAACTATGCTCGTCTCTCCATAGAGAAATAGGCAGGTAAACAGCACACACGTGTTCACCTATTGCACGCTTTGAGATATATAGGGACACAAGCAATTGACATACAACAATCTTGAGCTCAAGCCTGTACACTACACTGTCCTAGAGTTTTATAGAATGACCATGACCAACTGGGCTACAGCTGCATTTGTAGTAACAAAATTATTCTGTGTTTACCTTGCTTGTCCCTAATGCACCAATGGGTCGAGTCGGGCGACCTCTCAGGCCTAATTTTTCACTGACGCCAAGGTTCTGGTACACCTTGACCAACTCTCTAGGAGGCCAAATCTGCACTGGTTCTACTTCGTGTGGAGTCTGAAAAAAAAAAAAAATATCACTTAAAAATTTTATTGTGTTAATTTAATGCAAAAAAATATTGTACAGTATTTGGGGAGATTATAAAAATCAGGCTTTGACTGTACAGTATATGAAAAGCACCTGTATAAGCAGGTCAATCAGTTGTTCCTTATGGTAGGATCCTACTGGTCCCATGGATAAGACCATGCTTGCTCTCGGAAGATCAACATTCTGCTCTTATGCACCAGCAGGGATCTTTCAAAATTGGAACTGCTAATTCTTACTGGTGCTAGGGACACGAGAGAATACTCAACCCAATCTTAAACGATCTGTACATGGCTCATAAACACACACTCAAAACTGCCACAGGATCATCATCATCTGGTCATCTTTATTGCAAATGGGTGGCAGCAATTGCACCACAACAGTGTCCTCGAACATGAGCATCTTCTCATTCTAAACCAACTCAAAAATTAACTCGGAAAAGGGATATAATGGAGTGCCCAGGAGTAGCAGAATGTCCTGCTCATAAAAAGGAGCTTTACACATACAATGACCTAAAAAAAAATCTGGCCCTTATTATTGCAGAAACCTTAATATTTCAGAAAGACTTTTCCTGTAGGAACACTTTTTCAAAGATCAAAATAGAGCCTGGAACTTTCCACTCCCTGAGAAGTGGGCAGTCCAGTGGAAATTAATGTAATAAAAGTTCCATACTAAATGCAGATGGAGTTACAAATAATGAGGTAGAGCTACAAGAACAGGTGGTAGAACTTCACCCTAACATTAGTGCAGTTACAAAAGACAAAACTTATGATAGTGGTAAAGGATTAGATATTTGCAACAGGATACCAAGTAGTAAGGAAAGGATAAACCTGGGGGTTTATTAGTAGGTAGAGCAGCAGCCCTACCAATACAACAACCTTTAGAATTTGAGCAAATGGAGATCCCAGAGGTAACCAACCAACCAACAGGACTACATATTAGGTATGGTACCAGCGAGGACCATGAAGATAACAGTAGGGGGTTATTTACTACCCTCCACTAAATGCCAAGAAAGTCAAGAGAGGAATAGGGCAAATGCAACGAAACGTGCACGAAGCCAATAGGCAGCCACAATGGTAACAGGAGTGAGAGAAACAATTCTAGTAACATGGTACTAGAATCTTTTAGTACTCTGGAATAATGTTCTGTGACCCAACAAAACCTCAATGTTTATCCCTAAAAGCTGAGTACTTGGTTAGTCTCCTATTTTTTCACCAAAAGAGGGAAGCTTCACAAACCACATTCAATTGCCCATCAAGACTGCGGAGCATACAGGGTCCCCACCAACACTCTGCCATTTTAAAAGGAAGTGCAGCATATAAAAGGTACAGTAGATTAATTTCCCCTTCATTACTATTCTGAACAAAAATTCAACACACCTGAGTTTGAATACCATATGTTGCCATCATTGCTTGTAACCGCATACTCTCTGCAATTAGGACAACCTGCACTACCAAATCACTTGCTGTTCCCTGCAAGACAATCGTGCAAAACACTAGGTTTATCCTTCAAACATTTTTAATATATATTTTTCATGACCTGAAACCCAATTGTATGTCAGCATTCCAATATAAAGGAACAAATCTATTAACAATGTTTGATATTTATAATAGATTTAGTCATGCCTCAATTCTTCATAAAGACTAACAATGTCCTTACTCTGGTGATGTACTTATACAGTATATATAAAAAAAACGTCAATCAGGTGGTGTAACCATTATTTATATATACACGAGTACCAAACAACCACATTAAACTAAACAATGTGAGATGCGGGTAATACCACATGCTCCGGGTAAGGGTAATACCACATGCTCCGGGTACACCTGCCTGACAATCCAACATAATGTGCTGTTCACTCTAGATTTAAACATACTACAGTGCAATATTAAGTGTGCTTATTAAATTTACAAAACACTTTTTGTATTTACACACACTTTTTACACAAAACAGGATACTCTATACATCACCAGAGTAACTAGAAAGGACTATGTGTCTAACTTTATTTATACAATTTTGTAATTACTTAACTAAGCCAAGTTATGTGAATCTGAATTACTGTACACCAATTTTACAAGATAAAAAAAATAGTCAATTATATATGCTGCCTCATAAGTAATCACATTTTTATGACGCACTTGGCAACACTGGGCCCTAAATATCATATAATGAAAGGTGACGGTATTATTTAGAACACCTGATCTTCCAGACTGTGCATTATTTTTTCAATATTAAATGGAATTTTAACTTTAATAATGGTATGCAATTAGGTCATGGACACGAGACATGTGATTTACCAAGTTTATACAAAGTTTAACGTTAACCTTAAAAAAATAAATAAAAGGGTTCTGTATCTATGCTTTCAGTTACAGTGTAAACAGACCATATACAATCCTCTTCAAACAAGTTACTCCTTATTACATTTACTACCAATTACAAAAAGAATAACAAAACTGCTAACATCGACGAGTACATTAGCACAAAACACTACAAGATAGGCAAGAATGTCTGCACAATAGCTCAATTGTACCCAAATTAAATATAAACATTTCTCACTTGCCAATAAAATTAATATGCCAAGTATACACTATGCAGTTGTTTCCCAAATGGTATACAGTAAATGGATATATGAAGTGGTTCAAGTGGTCATGCATGACACAGTAAACTTTTAATGCAGTAGTAGAGAGATTAGTAATGCAGTAAGAGTGAACTAGCAATGCAGTAAAAGTGAACTAGTAATAAAATAGTAAACTAGTAATACAGTAGAAAATCTAGCAATACAGTAGAAAAACTAGCAATACAGAAGAGATAACTAACTACAATAAAAGATAATCAGCAATACAGTAGAGGAAATAGAAAACGGATCGGTATTAAAATGACCTCGAAAGTTATTTTATTTAGAGATAAAGGAATTCATAAATGCCGGTACAGTACTGTATAATAGTGCTGTTTATCAACCAAATCAATTGGTTAAGATTTTTGAGAGAACTATTTATGTGTAACCCAACTCCTTAGAACGCATTTTGTATGGACTATTTTGCCGTGTAACTGGGAAAGCAGCCTATGATAACAGAACACAGAAAAAGTTATAAATAATTTCAAATTTATAAACAAGCCCTCAAGTATTGTAAATATTAGGGTTTCATATTTTTCTACAACTGACATGGGTAGTTATTGTCTCCAGTCTGTCAGTTCAGGGTTAATTATTGGCTTGGTAATATCATATAGACTAGTTACAGTACTTCCATTTACCAGTGATCTAAAATTTTGTCGTTGGTTATGTTAGGGGATAGGGCCAAGGATGACCCCTATTGCAATGGATTATAGTTTCATAATTTAATATTATTAAATGTAATATTTGCTTGGTGCTTTGGTCCTTGTCTGCACCATCCAAACATCTGCACTAATCAACACAAATTTCATGCAACATAGCATAAAACTAGATCTATAATGGGAAAACTAGATCTAAAATAGGAAATGACACCAAACCTATTAACTTAAACAAAAATATCTCAAAGCTCATTTTGGATTTGCAATACATGCTTTAGAACCAAGATGAATCAAGAATTTTTTTTTTACAGTACTTCACTAGACTCCCAGTTCTATACCGGGATTTAATTAACTGATAATTTACTGGATAATATTTGAGACGAATTTTAGTTTTAAACGGTCGACTCTCAGTTTTACACAAGTTTGCCTATTTATGTAAATTGGCAATACCAGAAATTAAAACCTGCAGAAGTAAAATGAAAATAATAGAATTTATTGTTACATTCTCTGATACCTAGCAACTTTTGTAAAAATACATAGACCATCTGGCAAGTTTCCTAATGCAACCTAGTACCAATGTACAGAATGTCACTTGTTAAACTGTCCCGATCCTTGTTCAGAAGACACGGATCTTATCCGTATTTTTACATCAGAAAACCCTGCACTGCATTGTAGTTTACCTGCAGTCAGTCAGATTTGAGAATTATTCTTCTCCTGAAGTCCTACCTGGAGGCCAGGCTTGTTTGCCAATACTTTGTTTGGTCAGGCTGTTGCTTTCAGCAACCCACAGGCCCACAAAATACATCCACCACTTTAAATGAATCAATCTTGTTCCAGCAATATTTCTTATACTGTACTTGATTGAAAGAGGTTGAAAAGCCATGGACCTCTAACATTGCATTATGCCATATTAATGAACCATAAAGTTGAGGTCTATGTTACAATATTTACTTTATGTAATAAAGATTCTTGGACATGGAACACATCTTATCTTTTCTTGGAACATCCTTAAACAAAAATACCAAGATGAATGGTTTAACGCAGTGACTTTAATGCCTTCTCACATGTACTATGATGATTGGCTTGATGCAGGGTCTTGAGAAATGTATCCCCACATACAACTGGGAGTCAAATTTATAAAAATCATAAAAAAATGGTACAAGAAATATAAAAATGAAATTAGATACCAAACTCAAATGTGCAAGTATTTAATTTTTTTTTTTTAAGTACTGTACTATAATATGCAAAACTCACCATTTTTAGAATTTAGCAAAATCATAGAATTTTGTGAAATCCACAATGGGTAAAATAGAAAATATTATAATTTGAGAGCATAACAGATGAATAAATCATTAAAATAAATAGTTTTAAATAAAGCAACAATTTACAACACTCCCTACATTACCACCTTTAGCTTTCTATGCGACTACATCAAACAAATTACTTACATTTATCTGTCTGTCTTAGCCTATTGGTGTCGTGTCGTAGTCATTAAATCTTTAACCTGTTACACAAATAACATCTACAACACACAACAAAATAGACCAATACCAAAGAAACAAAACCACTTAAACCAAACCCTTATCCTGTCTTGTCATTTTCACTTGGTTTTCTCAAGAAAGAAATGTCCTTAAATTTAGTTTTCAAACTGCAAAATATAAAACACAACAGGAAACTCGTATTGTGTGTTGTTGTTGTTGTTGTACTAGACGTATTGTGTGTGTATTGTTGCAGTACTAGACGTGTTGTGTGGTGGTGTTGCAGTACTAGACGTGTTGTGTGGTGGTGTTGCAGTACTAGACGTGTTGTGTGGTAGTGTTGCAGTACTAGACGTGTTGTGTGGTGGTGTTGCAGTACTAGACGTGTTGTGTGGTGGTGTTGCAGTACTAGACGTGTTGTGTGGTAGTGTTGCAGTACTAGACGTGTTGTGTGGTAGTGTTGCAGTACTAGACGTATTGTGTGTGTATTGTTGCAGTACTAGACGTGTTGTGTGGTGGTGTTGCAGTACTAGACGTGTTGTGTGGTAGTGTTGCAGTACTAGAAGTGTCAAGCGATAGGCAAGACATTATCTAAGTGCAGATTCAGATCCCACAAGTAAGTAAGTAATTATCAAAAGAAGGCACCAAACCGGGAAGGCTATGTAGCACCATCAAATACGCAAAATAATCAGAGGGCGCTAAATATCACCAAGGATGCCAATACGAGAACAAAAACGCATAAGGCGAACGATATCAAAAGTATCCGAGTCACCAAGAATTCTATCGAGGGACAGGTGACCGCGAGGGGCGGTCGGAAAGCAAGACACACGCTCGTCCTGGAAGTCAGGACATTCAAGAAGGACATGCACGACCGTAAGAGGGACAATGCAACTAGGACAATAAGGAGCAGGGCGGCGCTCCATCAAGTGACCATGGGTTAAGCGAGTATGGCCAATACGCAACCTCGCCAGAGCTGTTTCCCACCGCCGGTTACGGTGGAAGGAGGACGGCCACGAGGAAACACAACATTTAAGAGTACGTAGCTTGTTACCAGTAACAGACAACCAAGAAGCCTGCCAACGGGTAAGGACTGAGGAATGGATAACCGGGTAAAAGTCGGAATACGGAATGCCTTTACGAGAGATGGGACAAGAGCGGACAGCTTCCTTAGCGGCAGCATCCGCACGCTCATTTAAAGACACGCCAATATGGCTGGGAACCCAACAAAACTCAACCGACTTAAATTTACTGTGAACGAGAAACAGCCAATGCTGGATCTCGACAACTACCGGATGAACTGGATTAAAGCACCCGAGAGCCATGAGGGCACTACGAGAGTCAACAACAACCACAAAGGAAGACTGACAACGAGAAAGCAGGAGACGAAGAGCATAGAGAATAGCATAAAGTTCTGCTGTAAAGATGCTAGTCTCCGGAGGCAAGCGACACATATAAGTGCGATCAGGAAAAACAACAGAGTAGCCAACACCGTCCGCTGACTTAGACCCATCGGTGAAGACAGAAACGGAGCGGGAGTGAGAAGAAAAGTGCTCGAGGAAAAGGCGTTTTAGAACTGTAGGAGGGGTAAAAGCTTTAGTGATACGAGTCAAGGATGTACAAAACCGCGGAAGAGGGACCCTCCACGGGGGCAAAGAAGGAACAACACGAGGAGAAACATCAGAAATACGAATGGAAAGAGAATCCTGGAGGCGAGATAACCGGACAGAAAGAGGGAGGTGGTGAAGAGGAACAGGAACCGCAGGAGGGGTAAAAGTCAAAGCACGACAGAGGCGAGAGGAAGGATGTTGCAAGGACCGCGCAAGATAGCGAAGACAGTAGCGATCACGGCGGTCCTGGAGAGACAGGAAGCCAGTGTCAACATACAAGCTAAGGACGGGAGTCGAACGAAAGGCACCAGAACTGAGGCGCAACCCAGTATGGTGCAAAGCATCAAGACGGCGAAGAGTAGAAGGAGAAGCAGACGAGTAAGCAGGGCAACCATAATCGAGCTTAGACAGGACGAGAGAGGAATGTAAAGCAAGGAGAGTGCGCCTATCAGCCCCCCAAGAAGTATGGGACAAGACCCGAAGGAGGGTAAGGGACTTAGAGCACTCAACACGGAGGTAAGAGATATGGGGAGACCAAGACAAACGAGTGTCAAGGAATAACCCCAAAAGCTTCGCGGAATCTTTGTATTCAAGGGGATGACCATAAAGTGACAAAGAGGGACGAAGAACAACCCGTTTCCGCGTAAAAGTCATGGCACAAGTCTTAGAAGTAGAGAACTTGAAGCCATGACCTGTGGCCCAAGACGACACGGCATCAATCGCAAGTTGAAGCCGGCGTTGAAGGAGAGGCGAATCATCACCCTGACAACAAAGGGTAAGATCATCGACATAGAGAGCGGAGAAGACACCAGAAGGAAGAGAGGAAAGAAGACCATTGAGGGCAACCAGAAAAAGAGTAGTGCTCAGAACACTACCCTGGGGCACACCTTCGTATTGCTGAAAAGGGGGAGAGAGAGCGGTACCAAGGCGCACCCGAAAGGAACGACGAGAGAGGAAGCTGCGGAGAAAGAGAGGGAGATGACCACGAAGGCCAAAAGAATGAAGTTGAGATAGGATATGATAACGCCAAGTGGTGTCGTAAGCCTTTTCTAGGTCAAAAAGGACGGCAACAACGGAGGTCTTCACAGCAAAAGCAGTACGTATATAGACCTCCAAGTTCACCAGGACATCTGTCGTGCTGCGGCACTTGCGGAAACCAAATTGAGAAGGGGAGAGGAGGTGATGGTGTTCCAGGAACCACATCAGACGAACGTTAACCATACGTTCAAAGAGTTTGCAGACACAACTTGTGAGAGCAATAGGGCGAAAGTCCTTAGGGGAAGTACCCAGAGACCCTGGTTTGCGAACAGGGAGGACAACGGCATCGAGCCAGTCCTCAGGGACTGACGACGACTCCCAGATCCGATTATACAGACTCAGTAAATACTGAGACGTGCTCGGAGGGAGATGGCGAAGCATCTCATAATGAATACCATCGGAGCCCGCCGCCGTAGAACCGCAGAGGGCCAGGGCAGAACGAAGTTCAGAGAGAGAGAAGGGATCATTATAGGGAAGCTGAAGATGAGTGCAGAAATCTAAAGGACGAGACTCAAGGACAGGTTTACGAAGAAGGAAAGATTGGGGAAGATGAAGACCAGAGCTAACAGAAGAAAAGTGGGAACCCAGTTCGGAAGCGACCTGCAACGGGTCCGCCACAAGAGTATCATGGAGGTGAAGGACCGGTGAAACATCGGGAACGAACTTACCCGCTATCTTGCGGATACGCTTCCAGATCTGGGCCAGAGGGGTTTCGGACGTAATTGTCGAGACATAAGATGCCCAACATTCACGTTTAGCCGTACGGATGGCCCTACGGGCCACCGCACTCGCTCTCCGAAAGAAAAGAAAAGAATCGGCCGTCTGCCTACGGCGGTGCTTCTTCCAGGCTGCACGCTTACAGCGGACAGCCCGAGCACAGTCCGCATTCCACCAGGGAACGCACTTCCGTGGACCCCGAGAGGAAGAGCGAGGAATAGAGCGGAGGGCAGCGTCGAAGACAGTGTCATGAAAAAGGAGGAGAGCGCGAGAGAGGGGCAGAAGGGAGAGGTCAGAGAGAGTAGCACTGAGGGAAAACAGGGTCCAGTCCGCCTTAGCAAACTGCCACCTAGGGAAAGAGAGGGAAGGGCGAAAAGAGAAAAAGGAAACAAGGATGGGGAAATGATCACTTCCATGGAGGTCATCAAGAACCTGCCATGTGAAATCTAAGTAAAGAGAAGAAGAGCAGAGAGAAAGATCAAGACAAGAAAGGGTGCGAGTTCGAGAGTCCAAATGAGTGGGCTCACCAGAATTCAGAAGAGACAGGGAAGAAGAGAGGAGAAACGGCTCAAGGAGGCGACCCCGGGTATTCGTCAGAACGTCACCCCAAAGAGAATGACGACAATTGAAGTCACCCAGCAGGAGCACAGGCTCCGGCAAGGAGTCTAGGAGGTGTCTCAAATCAGGAAGAGAGAGCGGGACACTCGGGGGGAGATAAATGGAACAAACTGTGTACCATTTCCCCACAAAGATACGAGCAGCAGAACAATGGAGAGGCGAAGGAAAAAGTAAAGGAACAAAGGGAACATCAGCCCGAATCAAGAGAGCAGAAGAATTAGAAGCCCCAGCAATGGCTGGGGGGGGGGGAGAGAAAGGAATAGCCACGAAAACGACCAGGACGAGCACCAAGCATCGGCTCCTGGAGACAGACACAAAGGGGCGAAAACCGCGAAACCAGAAGTTGGAGTTCGAGGAAATTGGCGTAATAACCTCGAACGTTCCATTGAAGAATGGACAACGACGAGAAGAGAAAGGACAAAAACAGAGAACAAGGAAGAAACAAAGGCGAAAGACCAACAGAGCACGTTAAAGAATATCAGGGTCGGGATCAGGGTCAGCAAAGTCAGGGTTAGGGGGCATGGGTAAACTGAGCAAAGACGGAGGGAAGGAAACGGGAGAACAGATCAGAGGTGGGCGGGCAGGGTCCGGAGGAGGAGGAGGAGGAGGAGGAGGAGGAGGAGGAGGAGACAACGGAGAGGAGCAGTCAAGGACAGCAGCAGGAAGAGGGGGAGTAGAAAGAGAGGAGCGCACCCCAGCAAGAGCAGCAACCGAAAGGGAAGCAGGGGCCAAAGAAACCTCCATAGCAGGAACAGGGGGCGCAAGCACTGAAACGGGAGTGGAAGGAGCAACAGAGCCAGAAGGAGGAGCTGAGGAAGAAAGCGAAGCCTTCTTACCCGCCGGGGAAGAGGAAGGAGAGGAGCCAGGCTTACGCTTCTGACTTAAAGAGACCGGTGTCCCAGCAACTACGTACCGGGCAACGGATTCCAGTGTCTCAACAGGAGAAGCCGAACGAGAGCACACACGACGGCCATTAGGAGAGCGATGGACATCCGCCCGCACCGACAGGCGGCGGGGAGAGCCGATAGATGGAGGAAGAGGATGGGAAGGAGGATCGGAGGGGGACGAGGAAGGAGACACAGAAGACACGACAGACCGGGTAGAAGGAAGGGGAACCCCAGACAGAGGACCAGGAGGAGGATCCTTCGGGAGAGAACCCAAAGGGACAGAGGAGGGGGCAGTGGGCGCATCAGGGTCCAAGGCCTGGAAACGGTTGTGAGTCTGAGGAAGGCGGGAAGGACGAGGAGAGGAAGAGCGCAACACGCGAGCATAAGAGATATTAGCGTAAGGCGGGAGCCGGCGAACCTGGCGCCTCGCCTCAGGAAAAGATAAACGCTCCCGGTGCTTCAAGTTGAGGACGGCTGCCTCAAGCTTGTAATGGACACACGCACGGGAGAAGGTAGGATGGGCCTCACCGCAGTTGAGGCAACGAGCCTGGGGAGAAGCGCACTCCGACTTAGAGTGACCTTCGCCACCACACAAAGGACAGAGAGAGACAGTCCCGGAGCAGCGGAGGGCACCATGCCCAAACCTCCAGCACTTGTTGCAGAGCCGAGGAGAAGGAATGTACTCCTGGACAGAGCACCTAGCACCAGCAAGAATGACAGAGGGTGGAAGGGTCCTACCATCAAAGGTAATCTTCACAACCCGGAGGGGTTGACGGCGACTACCACGAGGGGGACGAGTAAACGTGTCCACCTGGAGAATAGAATGGCCCTGGGCAGCGAGGATATGTCGAATATCGTCGTGGCAGTCGCGTAGGTCCCGAACACCGGTCGCAACATGGGGCGGGAGCAAAATAGTGCCAACACTGGCATTCAACTGGACGTTCTTCGAGACCCGAACGGGGGTCTCGCCAAGGCAGGATAAGGCAGCCAAGCGGGAAGCAGCATCCTGAGAAGGAGCAGCAACGACACGCGTACCGAGACGAGTGGGGTTAAAAGTAATGGAGGCATCCACGGAATCAATGAGATGTCGATGAAGGGAGAAATCGTCAGGAGGCGCAGAATCAAGAGGGAGGAGATCAAAATATTTGGCCCACGAAGCGGGACCAAACAAGGCTTGATAGGTAGCAGAACTGGAAGGAATCGAGCGAGGGCGGCCGTGACGAGAACGGCGGTGAGAACCCCCAGAGAGAGAGGGGTTAAAAGGCGCAGTAGTAACAACTAGAGAAGGAGCCGCGCCAGGGGACGAGGTAGTCACCACTGGGGGCTTGGGGCTCGACCCAACCACAGAGGAGGGAGGGGAGCCAGGGGAAGGAGTCAGAGAGGCCAAAGGAGGAGCAAGGTCGGGGCCCAATGCAGCGGAGGCTACAGAGCCCGGTCTTCCAATACGGACCGACTCGGGGGCTTGGTCGCCCACCCCACGAGCCTGAAAAGGTAAGCCAGAAGCAGCCGAAACAGGGGTTATCATCTTGACGAAATTACGAATTCACTCACGAATGTGCCCCCACACCCACCATGGAGCCACAATTAGAGGCAGGACACCCAACAAGAAGCTATCGCCGATCTTGTCGGGGCCTCCTAGGGGTGCGTCGTGAGTATACGCCCCACAAACGCCACCTTAAGAAACCGACAGTCCGTCGAGATCGGGTTCAGTGACGAAGTGGGGATTGACAATAAAAGGTTCCCCTCGCTCTCGACGTCGGGTACTGCAGTTCTACGGGTGCAAGAGTATGCCTCCTCAAGCACCCGGGCGTCAAAGTAGAAGAAGTCCAAGGGAAGAACCAGAACGAGCAAAAGGTCGGCAGGAAACGGCAAGCAGATAGGAGAAGAGGGGGGAGAAAAACGAAACAGAAGGAAAAGGAAAAGATGCCCAGCAGAATTGGAGAGGACGGCAGCAGGAGCACAAGGCTAGAAAAGGACAGAGGACTGTCCCAAGGAGCATCACACTCCGGCAGCCGCCCACTAAGCCCCCAGACGGCGACAACGAGCTGAGCGGGGAGGGGGTCAGATCCCACAAGGCTTCCTTTATGCAGCTTCATGATGCACAGAACTCTTCCTCATACACTGCTCTCTCTCTATATTATTATTATTATCTATATAATATTATTATATTATATTATTATTATATTATACTGTATTATATAAAGTATTTTATGCTATTATCATTATATAATTCTATTCTATTATATTGTCATTATTATATTATTATATATTTTTTATTACAATTGTGTTTATTATTATATTTATTATTATTATTATTATTATTATTATATTATGTTATTATATTATATTTACATTATTATTATTATTATTATTATTACAAACAATTAAAAAAAGCTATTTCACAATGAGATGCATAAAAGAATAAATCTACACTTGGCAACAATGGTAAATTAATACCTTCACACACTGCCAAGATATTCACAAACATCTCTACCACTTCACAGACTACACGTTACGATGTTAACCTCACTTCACAAATAAAATATCAATTATCCCTGCCCAACAAAAGGGTTTCTCAAACACTCGCCATAGCTGTCCATCTTCCAAGCCTCTTCTCCTCCTCTTATCCCTCGTCAAATATGACATGACTATCATGCACTCAAATCTTATAAATCACAATTTTTCTCCCTTGAACATTTGAGAAAAGTACTACAGTTCCTTACACATGTAACCTCTTAACACAATATACTCCTCAGATTATTCCTTTCTACTAAGCAAACTTTCTACTACTACACAAATCATAAGTGTTTTTTCAGCCATCTAGTAGAGATGAAACGACAACTGCTCTTCCTTATCAAGTTTTCACTGTACCAGTCAATGTCCTTTCATAACTATTCTCAACTTTCCACCCAAAAATGCTACTTTTGCCAATCTCACATTTCAGGAACTGAAACATTTACAGATTTCAATACTTTTCAATTTACAGAATTATGATTTCACATTCAAAATCTTCCCTCTTTGCTCTCAAAAATATGTTTTATTAATTTTCAGCTATATTTCTTCCAATTATTTTACAATATCTACAAAGTTTCATTTACTCAAAATGTGCATTTTAATCATAGCAAAAAGCCATAATTTGCATACACGAAGTCAATCATGCTCCATTTACTTCAGTCATGACTCAAATTCATCTTATTTATAGATGGTTATCTGAATAGGGAAATGAGTAGTAGAGTTAATATCAGACGGAATTACATCAGGGATGTTTCTATAATATAAATGTTATAAGTTTGGCGAGAGAATTAGGTCTCTGTCCGATAGCACAGACGAAATACAAGGCGTGTGAGTAAGAGGTTTCAGCACCCCTCATCATTACCCATATCTTCCATTTTCATGGGCTGGGTATGCACTTTCTAAAAGACAGGAGAGGAACAAGGTATAGGAAAAGAGGGTTAAAAAATAACAGCATTCAGCTCACAGTTATCCATCATATGATATAAAGTTATCATATGATAGATAACTACACTGTACGAAGAGAACCTAAATTAAGAGATAATTCACCCTTATTGTCAGTACAGTACTGTATGTCCCAGCATCCTGCACCTTAAACCTTATCTTTGAAAGGAAGGGCTATGACTCCAAATTCATGTAAATGAAACACAGCCATTGACTTTCCATGCTCAAAACTTTGCCTTTACCACAAGATTTTCTATGAAACATCTTGTGAAACAGTTCCAATTAATAATGTAGGAGATGTAATTTCATTTCCTAAACAATATTTCTGGCATTTCCACTGACCTAAAGTGACCTCCACTGAACAATAAAGAAAGCCCAATATAAATTTTTGTTTTGTTTTAAATATGATCACCAGGAATTTATCTTACTTAATGACACAGATTTCACAGTTGCTCTCTCCTGAATCCAAACTTTTTTATAAATTTCAAAACTTGGAATGCAGATTATGTGGCTGAATTTGATCCAATGGCTTACCTGGAGCATTGGATTTTGGAAGGAGAGCATTGGATGGAGATCCAATGCTCTCCATTGGATGGAGAGCATTGGATCAAATGAATTTGATCCAATGGCTTACCTGGAGCATACCTGGAGATGGTTCTGGGAGTTCTTCTACTCCCCGAGCCCAGCCCGAGGCCAGGCTCGACTTGTGATAACTTAGCTAAAGGGATTCATTATAGGGAGATCTGGATTTCAGAAGTGTAACTGTATATCTAACAATGCTGGGAAAGCACTGGTGTATACAAGAAAAGTGAAGACCAGAAACAATACAAAGTATGCTCAAATATTCATCTCAGAGCTCAGTTTAAGTATGCAGTACAGTATATGGAATTCTACCCTTTAAATACACAACAGGGTAATACTGCTGAAACAGTGTGTACAGAATAATAATAAAAAATAGCAGGAAATGGCTGCCAAAATAAGCTACAGTGTAAGATAAAGGACACAAATACAGTACATAGAAGTATAGTAATATAGAAAGACGAGCAAAACCAAATACCGTATTTTGTAAACTAGTAGTCTTGGAGGATTCCAAATACACTGTACTTGAGAGCTTTAAAAATGTAAGACAGTTATAGCTTCAGCCATGGGTTTGAAAAAGACAGCCAAAGTAGTGATAGAAGGAATTAATAAACCAAACAATTACAAATGATTTTCACGTTTTGTGTTTGTTCACTAATGACCCCTATATTTTTCCCACTGATTAATCCAATGGAAAACGCTGCAAAGAGTATTACACAATTAAGGACTACTTTAAATCTTTAGCTATTTCTCTTTTAATATTATGCAACTGAATAAATCCTTTCTTATCTAGCATTTAAATACTAATTAGTATTCACGATTATTCAGAGAGTATTCTGATCATCAAATTGACAAAACGCAGCTTTCTTGCCGAATATTACGAAAGCAAGTAATTGTAATACTGAAATGCTATATAGAATAAATCAGCATTCACTACAGTATCATATTTTACACTAGAAAACAATCTAAATAGAAATACAATATTATCATGCTCATTATCAATATTTTATAAGTACAGTACAGTATAGAAGAGCATTATAGACAGTATATCCATGCACTAAGAGTACATGTCATTGATTAGTCTATAAAGAATGGTCACATCCTCTACAATCTCTAAGAATATAAGCATTTTATCCAGAGCATAACCTTGATACTATGATAAACCAGTGCAACACAGTCAACGATGCATCACAAGCATACCTCTAACACCATCTACAGAAGCAACAGTGGTCTATACTTACTTTGCTGTTCTTGCTCTACAAAAGGATGAAAAAAGGCATGATGTAGATAATCCACATAGCATAGGATCAATACAGACATGTAAGTAATTATGAAAATAGAAAATGTTAAAATTAAGAAGATGTCAAGAATGATACCCACATATCAAAGGTCTACACCACTCTCCACCAGCAACAATACTTAGTGAAAATAGGAATTCATACCACTCGATAAATTTCAGGAATTCCAAAAACACTCACAGAAGCTCAATGCACACACACACACACTACAAGTGAATACAAAGAAAGTGATGCAAGCAAACATCTACCTGTTAACTCCTCTGAAGCATCTGTTAATTTAGTGAATACCTAACCATGAGGAAGGAATGAGGATAGAGACAGCTGTACCACTTTGGTTAACAGCTTGATGGACTAGACATAAACCACCACATATACATGAATTTCGTGCATTATGATGTGAAATGTCCATTATTATAATGTGAAACTTGTAGAAAGCTGCAAAAATAAAGTTATTATAAATCTGGTGTGAAAGTGGAACGAGCAAACTTACAACTCAAAAAAATAATATATTCAAAGCGGTGAATGTAATGATATGCCTCTTTTTGGTGAACCCCAATAGCTTTCCCCAATGCTACACGTGCGTGGAACCTTGCAAGCCTTAGGAAACGCATTAAGCTTCTACAGGCTCATGCGCACCTAACTGAGAACAGGACCAGAATCTGGCACCCATCACAGTGACAAGGGAACCCTGGGAATCTGAGATCACAAGAGAACCAAGATAAATAATAGACAGAGGGAACAGTGCTCCAAAACAAGCAACTGCTTTAACATTTGTAACCCTGGCTCTAACCATGTAAACATTCATTACTGTGGCTGAATCACAGTCTTGTTGCACTCACCCGCCACAAGATGGTAGGAGTCTCAACCCGTTAGCCCAGTCATTCGAGAGCCACCCAAAACAACATGGGAGGAGGGGTAAAGGATTGGAATAGAAAGCTACTAAGGGCCTGCCAGAAAGAGGAGTTTCATTAAGTAAATTCAACACTAAATTTCTGGGAGGACCCCTAAGTAATTATCAACAGAAGGCACCAAGCAGGGAAAACTGTGTAGCCGGAAGAACCTTTAAGTAGCTCCCTAATGATATCTCACCAAAACTAAGGAGCCATCAAACATAAAAAGAACAATTAAGATGTGGAGGGAGGGAAGGAGGGGGAACAATGCAAAGAGCAGAGAAGCACTTAATGACAGTTTGTGCAATTAAGCCATTGTTTTGCTTAATTACAGCATTTTCTTATTATATTACAGTAGAGTATGTTGAAGCATCCTAAAACATTAGGATGCTTCAAACATCCTAACATCCTGTTCATCCAGTTAGGATGGTAAAACATCCTAACAGAGGTCGATAATTTCACCTCAAACTCTAGGCCCAGCAGAGGAGCCCACACCCATGTACACCTGGAGGCAAAACACGGAAGACTCGAAGAGACAAAAATCCGAACCTCACAGGGAGGGGGGGGGGGACCTGGAGGAGACAGGGACAATGCAAGCTGGCTCCCAAAGAAGAGAACCTTTGCCTCATCAGCTGGAGTGAGCTAATTATTGGGACACACACACACAAAGGGTGGCATAGAACAAACTTGTGAAGCAGAATTGGAACAAAAAGATCCCACATGGAATAACAGTCCCTGGGATAGCCAACACCAATTATTTAAAGGCACAAAGCCTTGGAGAGGAATTTTTGGAAGAAACACCCCACATGCAAAATTAGTGGACTAGTTGACAGGTACCCCTGGGTCACTGGAGCTGCCATCTGCTGCTGAGCAAATGTAATGAGACCGATTCAAACATGGTAATGAGGGACTTCATGGCAAGAGTCATGGCTGCGGCGTTCTGGTGGTTATGTTTCTCAGTTCTGTGGTGATCTCGGATCCTCAAGCTTTTTCCTTAACCTCTTTGAGCTGGGGCGAGAGACTGATTTAAGTCTCTTGTTAGGGGCGAGTAAGTCAGAAGAGGTTTGGGATGTTTCACAAGGAATGCAAGGTTCCGGCTTACAGAACTGGGGAGTTGCCGAGGAGGCCCACCCAAAATAAAAATTATATAGATATGTACATACTGTATGCTTATATATACACTATATTATAAATAAATGTATGCAACTGTGAACATTGACCTCAAGGGTTCAAACCTAGCCGGCTAGAGGTGGCAGCTCAGAACTGGGCCACCCAGCCTGGGTTCAAATTCTTTGGGATCATTAAGTTCACTGTTTAACAGATGTAGCTTGGAAACCATTCAAGCATTACACATATGCACACATACCACACACATTCATATAATTGCAGACAACAATAAGAAAGATGGCAACCGACTTAAGAGAAGACAACACATAAGAGATTGATTTTGCTGGTTTTAACAACATATCAGAAAGTTTCCATAGCAGAATGATGAAAATATAGAACATAGTAAAATTTCATGAACAATCAATTATGACTGAGGAGGATAAATGAAAACTACAGTAGAAAGAAATAATAACGACAGTATGGCTTTCAAACAGGAATATCCTGTGAAACAAATCTACTTAGCTTTTATGAGAGCTACAGATATCTTACAGTAGAAAGATGGTTCAGTTGACTGCCTTTATCAGAACCTAACAAGGGCTTCTGACAGAGCCCCATACAAGAGGAGGTTCTAGAAGCTGGAACATGCTGGAGGGATGACAGGTAGACTTCTGATATGGATGAAAATTTGTCTAACTGAAAGAAAAATGTGGGCGATAATCAGAGGTAATGCATCAGACTGGAGAAATGTCACTAGCATAGTACTGTACTGCATGATTCAGTTCTAGCACCAGCAATGTTCAGTGTGTGTATAAACTATTTACCAGAAGGGATACAGGGGTACATGAACATGTTTGCTGATGATTCTTAGCTACTAAAGGAAATGACAAGGCAAATAATGAGGGGGACCTTTGGCAAGCCGCCAGCAGTCTGTCCTCATCGAGGTCACTAGTGTTAGTGGCTCTCGAGTAAAATAAGAGGACTGTCGTGCCCTTCAAGACGACCTGGATAAAAAAGGAATGGAGCAACACATGGCAGATGGAATTCTATGTGAATAAATGCCACACATGAAAAGATTTAAAAAAAAATAAAATTAACAGAGCTCTAGGGGTTATCTGGAGGTTATCTGGAGATGATTTCGGGGTTTTAGTGTCCCCGCGGCCCGGTCCTCGACCAGGCCTCCACCCCCAGAAAGCAGCCCGTGACAGCTGACTAACACCCAGGTACCTATTTTACTGCTAGGTAACAGGAGCATAGGGTGAAAGAAACTCTGCCCATTGTTTCTCGCCGGCGCCTGGGATCGAACCCAGGACCACAGGATCACAAGTCCAGCGTGCTGTCCGCTCGGCTCCCTTCCGACCGGGTGATTCATGATGGTAAACTGCTACCAGATGCCCAAATAAAGAACACTGAGTGAGGAGCCTATGCTACACTTTCCAACTTCAGGATCACTTTTAAATATATACATATACTGTATATGGATGGTTAAATACTAAAATTATTCATGATTATTGTGAAACCAAAATTGGAATATGAAGCACCCATATCTTAACAAGAACATTAAACTGGAAAGAGTGCTACAAGGAGAGGCTCAAGGTGTTAAATATGGTATGCCAAAGCTAGATGGTACAGAGAAAAAGAGGCCATATGATCACTACGTACAAAATAGTAACAGTAATCAACAAAATACAGAGGAATTTTTTAAACCAGTAACTAAGTAAAAGAGGTCATAGAGTCAAGCAAAGGAAACAAGTGCTGAAAATTTGTAAGAAAGTTTTTGCAGTGGTGGACAGGTGGAACAACTTGAGAGAAGGTAGTGGATGCCTAAACCATCAGTAGCTTCAAGGCATCATGACAGCACCGGGAAGATGGAACACCACGAGCGTAGCGCTTATCCTGGAACTACACTTGGGTAATTAAATTACACATATGCAAATACAAACATACATACATATGCATATATACGCATACTTATACATATATATATTAAATTTTGGAAGCAGATGTTAATGAAAATGACTGAAATGATTAAAACAATAATTCTAGCATGATTCTATTTCTTAGATGCCTCTTCACTTGTGAAGATGAAAAACTAACTTTCCTAATTTATTTTACACTTTTAATGGGTCTGGTGGTTTCTGCTAAGGTACAACTTGGCATCCTCAGAGGCAGAGGGAAAGTTAATGCAAAAAGATACATAATCGCCAAGCAAAACATTCTGGTTTCTCTAGCTGTTCCCGATACCCACACATAGGATAGCTAAGCTAGTTGATGCACTGTTAACTCCAAGTGTATCGCATGCTCTCTGCCCCAAGTCTAAAGGAATATATCTGCTCATTTTGAAGTTTACAGGAATCTTTTACAAGTTCTCTGGATATCTAGTGGCCATTTACAAATAAGTCTGTGGATGAGGCATGATTATGCATAAAGCCAATAACTCTAGAAAGGGACCTTTAGAGTAGATGCTTAAAGCCATCAAACCATAAACCTGCTGGCTACTACTACTATTATATTGACCTCTTGCAAGTACCTAACAGAACAGAAAAAAGTTCTGAGAGAAATCATTGACAAAGATAATCAACTAATATTGCAGCCCGTTCTCTCAAGTATTCCCAACATCACTAAACTGGTGTACTAAATTACCTGAACCTAACCTAACCAAGGCCCTACAAATAAAAAATTGGACGTCACATCAATTTTCAGAGGCACTATGATTTTTAGTACATCAGTTTTTGGGCTTAGGGGTTATAAACGTCTAAATGAGATGTACTATTAGAGGATGGGTTGAATACTGAACAGAAGATACAGCTCACCATTTACTGTATTATAAAAGCACGAAGCCCAAAATTCTCAAAAACTCCCAACACCAATTGAAATGCCAAATGAAAGGCAAATGAAATGTCTTGCGCCAAATGTTGTGATTGCCTTTATATGCCCGTTTGGAGGACTCGCAGCCCAATCCTCTCAATATATAAGCAGAACAACTATCTTTTTCAAGATACCTCTAACAGCACAAACAACCAGGCTCATTTCTTCAAACAAACACACCCTCACCAAAATAATCAATACAGTGACAATAGAAGATTAAACATAGCAGAAACACTTCCCATCAAATATTCTCTTCCAATTATCAACAGCCAACTTTACGCCTTGGCTGTACCGAGTGTTCTACCCATTTATACAACACTAAATGAGAAGGTCGTTCAAGATGACCTGGGGCCAGATTCACGAAAGCACTTACGCAAGCACTTACAAACGTGTATATATTTCCTCAATCTTTGACGGCTTTGGTTACATTTATCAAATTGTTTACGAGCATGAAAACTTGCCAATCAACTGTTGTTATCGTTATAAACAGCCTCCTGGTGCTTCGGAGCTCATTAACTGTTTAATAATTGGAAAAAGAGCCACCAAAGATTGAGAAAAGATGTACAGGTTCGTAAGTGTTTGCGTAACTTCTTCGTGAATCTAGCCCTTGGTCCTCAACAGTGTAACCACTTCACCACACTCATCATGCATGCAGTTGGAAAAATATATTGACATCTTTTACTTTTAGCATTCGCTTTCTCTCTGCCTCTGGGGAAGAGGGGCACCCCAAATTGTATTTTAGCAAAATGTGTTGAGCCCATTAAAATGGTAAAATGAAAGAGTTCATTTTTCAATGTCCTTCCCAAGTGAAAATGCATGAATGAAACAATTTGTGCTCGATTCTTTGATCACTTTCAATCACATTCTATGGCAATAAATTTGGTATAATAAATGTTTAATGCAGAGCAACTACTCGCATATATACATGGTTTAACATACATATACTGTATACATACATACCAGCATACCATAAAATGGGGTAAACAAAAATGTGTGTTGTGGTGGCATATATGGCATATATATATTAGATACTGGACAAAACAGTGGATATAGAGGAATATTAGATATAATACTGTATATTTGACATAACAGGACAAAATGTACTTGATGTGAAAGCAATTTTAACTTACAGTATATGAACAAATAATAAATGAAGTTCAGATAGTGATCTCATCTTTAATTAAAAAAAATTATGAAATTAACACAATTTAGAAACATATTAAACATTCTCAAACAAAATTTAGTATCCTCCATTAGAGCCCAGATGGACACTACCAAATGTAAATACCATTATTATCTAGGATAAAAAAAAAAATGATTGAATTGCAATATTATCGGTTAATATTTCAGATCTGACGAGACATGCCACAAAACTGGGCATATATTAATAGCAGGCTACTCAACATCATAATTGAAGATGATCTCAAGTGCTATCATCATATTATTTGTCCATCAAATGCTAGTGAATAGTCATCCCCCATTACCAAAGGTTTGGGATGACTAGGAGCACTTATAGCAACCTTAATGTGCTGGACATTGCATGGGTAGGATGAGGGTGCCATAATAGAAACACTAATGAAGACAAAGATCAAACGACAGGAATCAAGTCTAAACGCACCCTCTCCTTACCTGCACAAAATACCTTGAACGCTGGGTAAGATACAAGAAATTTTCAGCTTAAAGTAGGTCAATATTAAAAGGAAAACATCAAAAACATGCTCAAATTTGATGGAAAAAAGCTAAAGCCATTAAGAAAAGATGCTACTTTTGGAGAAAAATAATATATAAAATATTGATCAGTCAAAAAAACACTAAACACAAAAAAAGAGTAAATTAACTGGTTATTAATACCTGCAAGATCAGAAAAAATTCACAGTGCAAACCTTTCAGTATATGAAAGGTATGCAAACCTAGCTTAAACAAAAATTAGCACCGTCACACAATACCGGCCAGTGTACGAGTAGCCTAAATGTTAGTAAAGTACGGAGCCACAACAATCTACCTGCAGAGTCTATAATGCTAAACAAAATAGGGATTCGACTACAAATCACGAGTGGGTTACCTAAAACTCACTATTTTGGTATTATTGTCATAATGTGAGCAACAGCCGTCGCCACATTACATTTGTAGCACTGTTATAACGCTTGCAATTATTGCTTACTGAAGTAACAAATGGCATGTCAGTTGCAAAGACAGATTGCAAAGTATTTTGAGAAAAAAGAAAGCCACAATAAAAGTGAGAAAATTATGACACTAATCAAGTACAGTTCCACCATATTAACTTGGTTGTGCACACAGGAGAAAACTAATGGGGTTTTTATTGCTTTACATTTAAATCGAATATATCATACATGTAAAACCAAACAAGATAATGATGTAAATAATGGAGATGAAAGTGATGGTAATGGTGATAATGGTTGTGGTGATAATTTAAGAATGGTGATTATGGTGTAATGTTAATAAGGATGGGTAACAGTGAAGTTGATGACAATGAAGGTACCTGTAGTGACAATGGTGGTGGAAATGATAATTATGGTAAACTGATGATTATGAGATATGAAATTGTATCGAACCGAATCGAAAAACTGTTTTTCATGTGTTTTTCCATGTGAAGGAAATCTTTGAAACTTTTTTACCGATTGTTTTAAAATTTTGACAACGTTGCATTCGAATAGGCGCATCTTCTTATATATCTACTATATACATGCCTCACCTGCGATAGGAAAAAACATGCTTTTTTTGAAAAACAGCGCCATCTGTTGGACGTAAGGGCAACACATTCTGTAATCTCAAAAAGTTCTTCACTGATTGCTTTGAAATTTTGATACAACGTTGCATTCGAATAGGCACGTCTTTTCATGTACCTACTATATCGATGCCACCCCTGTGACAGATAAAAACATGCGTTTTTGAAAAACAGCGCCATCTGTTACATATAATAGCAACATGGACGGTGTACTAAATATGTCACGAATTCCATTTTAATGTTTCCGATTGCATTGATATATTTTATTTTCATAGATTTCGATATATTTTATTTTTTATTGAATTACTGTATTATGTGTGACATTGTGTTGGAATTGAGCTGTGTTGTTTACCATACCATTCATTTCGTAAGTATAAGTACAGATGCCACACCTGTGACAGGTAAAACTATGCTTTTCTTGGAAAACAGCGCCATCTGTTGCATGAGCAATACACATGCTATACTAAGTATGTTACAATTCCATTTCAGCGTTTCTGATTGCATTGATAAATTGAATTTTCATAGATTTCGATTTATTTTCATTTTGATTTAATTATTTTGTGTGAATTGCGTTGGAATTGAGCTGTGTTATTTATCATACCGTTCATTTCATGAGTACAGTTTATTTTTTTTATTTTTTCATATTTTCATTTCATTTTTTAACTTTTTTTTTTATATTTCAGTGATGGGAACATCAGATCACTTTATGTTCCCAATTTTCTGATGGGAACATCAGACCATTTGGGAAGGCATCTGACGAGGGAGTGGGGAATGGTGGGGATGACGAGGGAACGGAAGTGAGAGAAGGTGGGGAGGACGAGGGGACAAGGGAGGGGGTAATGATGGGGGAAGGACAAGGGGATGGGGGGTTTTGGATGGTGGGGACGAGGGGATGAGGGAATGGAGAAGGGTGGGGAGGACAAAACGGGGGAGTGGGGAATGGTGGGGAAGGACGAGGGGACGGAGGAGTTTGGGATGGTGGGGACAAGGGGATGGGGGAATGGAGAATGGTGGGGGAGAACAAAGGGACAGGGAAGTGGGGCATGGTGGGAAGGAAGAGGGGATGGTGGAGTGGGGAACGGTGGGGAGGACGAGGGGACGGTGGAGTGGGGAATAGTTTTGAGGCCGAAAAGACGGGTGAAGGGGGAATGGTGGGGAGGACTGGGGGACAGGGAAGGTTGCTGTGGCCGGGTACTGCTAGTAAAAAATAAAATAAATAGGTAAAGTTATTTATATATACAAAAAGAGTTCTTACATCATTTTACAGCCACCAGTACGCGTAGCGTTTTAGGCAAGTCCTTAATCCGATGTTCCCTGGAATACGACACTGCGAAAAATCGTTTAACAACCAAGTACCCATTTTACTGTTGAGTTAAACACAGGCTACAGTTAAGGATTTGGCCCAGTAAATCCTCCCTGGCCAGGATACGAACCCAGGATAAAGCGCTCGCGTAACGCCAGGAGAGCGGCGAGCGTCTTAACCCCTACACTTTTGTCTGTCTTCATAGTTCAGTGACCCATGACTCTGAACGTTTCAGATTAATGAATCATTTCTAAAGCTGGCGTTTTAATAGCTTTTTATTATCCTAATTAAACTAAACTAAATAAAACAAAAAATATACTGTAATATGATAGATATCTGCTATTTGAGAAATTATTTATGTTACTGGCGGCACAACTCCAAGACGAGTGGACGGGTCTAATCCGAGTGCACACCACTATGCGAGTTTCGTTCGATTGTCACGACAGTTCAGTGACCTACGGCTTCGAATTAATAAAATTAATAAATCAGTTCTAAAACAAATACTTTTATAGCTCCTATTATCGTAATAATGTTGCTAAACTAAATATACATCCCAAAAATATATAATTTGATGCAAATCCAATATTTGAGAGAAATTTATGTTACTGGATCTGGCTTAAACACCAGCCTACTGTAGGGTGTATAGACCTAGTCTGTGCTCGTACAGTAGGCACCCAGTGCCCTTAGCTTTGTCTGCGATTGATGTATTTATCCACCAGTGGAAGAATAATCGTGGAATTTACCATTTTTTGACTACCTGTACAGGTATATTGATATACAACAAGATGTCTTAGAGGGGTTGCTAATAGTGCCTTATTACTGCCAAAAATTAAGCAATATTTTGCAAGAACTGGCAGCATCCCAGTAGTTGTAGTAGTAGCAGAAAATCAACCAGCACAGCCGTACCCAGCACCAGCACAGCCGTACCCAGCACCAGCACAGCCGTACCCAGCACCAGCACAGCCGTACCCAGCACCAGCACAGCCGTACCCAGCACCAGCACAGCCGTACCCAGCACCAGCACAGCCGTACCCAGCACCAGCACAGCCGTACCCAGCACCAGCACAGCCGTACCCAGCACCAGCACAGCCGTACCCAGCACCAGCACAGCCGTACCCAGCACCAGCACAGCCGTACCCAGCACCAGCACAACAGCAGCCAGCACCAGCTGAGAAGCAGCTGAAGCAAACACAGCAGCAACCATCACCAGCGAAGCTGATGCAAACATCAAACATCTAAGAACATCGTGTGTAGAGTGTACAGTTATAATTAGTGTTAAATTTAAATGCATAGTGTTAGTGTTCAAATCAAGGTTGCAGTACAGTAATTTTAGTGTAAAATAGTTTTCATAAAGTGTACTGTAGTACTCAACATACAGCAGAAGTACTTATCAATACAATGCTAACGGCATAATACAGTACAGTACGTATTTACTGTACAGCATTCACAACTCCATGAAAATTCAAGATGGACATAACTCCAACAATAAGATAAATAACAATTGTAACAGTATTTTTTAGTCGAGTAGCAATATATATATACAGGTACAGTATATAATATGATAATGGATTTTTATTGTTTACAAGAAGAGAGAGACACTGATGCAAATGCCTCTTGAAGGTCACCTCTTGCAACGAATCCAACGCACTGGGATTGGTCCCATATAATGCATTGAATCGAGGTTGTACTGTAATGCATTTGTAATAATAATTGCTTGTTATTGTAAGCATGGTAATTTTACAAATTCACAAAGCAGGGAGGAAAAAATAAAGCATTGTGCTTTCTTAATCCCTTAAGAGATAGCAGCCATGAGAAATATTTAATATAGTATTGGTTTAAAAAGTTTTCATTAGAATGAAAAACAAGCCGAGTTGGAGGTTTTCTTTGAAAGCTTGTTAATTCAACATTTGCCACTTATCCAAAACAGTGTTTGGATCATTTGATGAGTTGGAAACTGATTTGTTTAAATTATCCAGCAGTTTGAACAACAGTCTGGATCATCAAGAGTAGACTGTACATCTTCAGTATACTCTATATACAAGGATGAAGAGGGTGTGCATGTAGACATTGCATTACTTACCCAAGAAAAATAAAATCTAGACCAGTATCCCCATTGAATTTCCTTACATAATTTTATCCTTTTTATTGTGGCCACTTACAAAATAGCATTTACAATGTTATCTACATTTAATTACAGACAAGTAATGCTACTTGCACCAGATGTTACAGAAGTTACCGAGTCCTGTGGAGAGGCAAGTAATAAGGCAACATCCTAATGACAGTTCACATTGACATCAAAACGTCACTATATTCCTCCTAAATAATCAGGAATCATACTTAAAATATTGATAAATAAAAAAAAATCCTACATTTGGATTAATCTAATTACTATCGTAAAAGAGAAAATAAAAATGATTTGATCTTGCCATGAAGAATCCACTACTAATTTTTAATTTTCACTTTAAGAAGCCTTAAGCCTTTAAAATACAAAAAAATAACTTATTAGCTTTCTATCAACTGTTCATTATCTGATACACCTTGCCTAAACAGCATCTACCATTCTCAATCACACTGAAACCACAATGCCTTCAACAAGTAGAAGAAAACAAATGACAACTAACAAGTCTCAACTCTCAAGAGGAATGAATACCCCAAGTAAGCTTTCTTAGAAAAGAGGGGGGCACATATGTTAATATAATTAATTATAAATATGACTATCTTGTCTTGTTACGGGAATTTTATACTTTATTATTCCCAAGTTAATAACTTTGAATTAAACCAATGCAAAGTTTAAATTCCAAAGCCTAGTATTATGCTCTGCTTTAGGAATATTACATATTAAGACACTTTATATGTACATCAAACTTTTTTGTTCGCTATACTTTTCATCATGATTAGGACTACTATAATCTACTTACTCATTTATTACTGGATAGTGGATTCATTTCAAGTATGAATCTACAATGAAAATTATGTTATATGGGGGGTAAAGTCACTGGTCCTTGGCCAAATACGATACACTTTGATTTCCTAAGTGAAATCAAATACATCTTTAATAACTTTCTGGAAAAACCTTGTGGTATAAATTTAAAGAGAAATTGATCTATGAAATGAGACCACACTTGAGACTGGATACAGTACACGCTGAAGTAGCAACCATGTCAATGACCTAATACTTCAGCTCGGTCTATGATCGCTGCCTCCTTGACATTGGTGGTCAACCAAATTGTAGTAACGCTCATTTTTTGTATAGGTCTCGCCAATATAAACATGTTATGGTGTATTTAATCTACAGTACTTAAGCAGGCGATGAGTCACAATAACGTGGCTGAAGCATGTTGACCAGACCACACACTAGAAGTTGAAGGGACGACGACGTTTCTAGTTTTACAGTACTTAAATTTGTAATACTGAACTGTATATTTAAACAGTTTCAATATTCATCTACAACACATCATCCAATATCAAGTTACCTTGTATTGGAGTCCTCTCTAAAGGTACTGTACCTAGGACTACAAATACAGCATTACATAACCTGCCGATACTGGATTACTTTACATGAATATTAAAATACCTTTAAAGATATCCTACTTAAAGCTCGAGATCATAATACTCCATATAAACCTGCAAAGTTTAAATGATAATTACCAGGTACAGTACTGTTCACCCATGTTTAACCTTATCAAACCTCTCACATCAGGTCCTGTATAAATCCCTCAATCAATTTCGCAAAAACTTGGGACCAAAAATTGGGACTTATGATTGTTCACAATGCTTAAACCTACGGCTTCTTTTTAGGTCTCCTCCTCACTTGCACATGCAATCATAGAAATGCACGTTTAACGAGTTTGAAATTTATCTATATTTATAATATTTGAAATTTATATATATGCAATGTTTTAGCCGACAGTTTTTCCTTTACTAGCAGTGGCCAACGACTGATGACTTTACCTTACATATTAAACAAACTGGAGGTAAAGTAATATTCCCTTGTCTGTATAAAGAAAGCGAAGGAAACTTAACAAATATCCGAGTCAGGAGGAACATTACACGAGTACATTTTTAGGGAGGAGAATTGTTGGGTCAACTTGAAACTCTTCCTCTCACCTTTGTGCACGACTTGCAACTAACCCTGTCCCTTGTGTACGTTGAAAACAGGGCCTTGAACAATAAAAATTAACTATTTTTAGGGGGAAAGGGAAGAGAGGGGAAGGGGGCCCCCCCGAGGAGCCTGGGTTGACTGATTAGCTAAACATATAACTGAGAAACTAAAAGAATCACTGCTTCATCTGTGATAAGATCATCGACCGATGATGTGGTGAATTGATTTGTATCATCAATAACGTCAGCCTCTAATACTGCAGACACCTTATAACTACTGTTACTATTTGTTTACATACAGAGCACGCACTCTTAATATTTAAAAAACAAAAATGTAAATAATAAATAAATAAATAAATGAAAATAAGATCACACAATTCTCACGATAGTGTGGCAATTATAAAAAAATGTATCAAAATACATATCAGTTCTCCAAATCACAGGTACAATTCCTTCTATTATGCTATAATAACTATTCCTACACTGTACTGAAAATGAAAACATAATTAAACAAATGAAGCTCTATGCGAACATCACATCACATCCTGCAACTCTTCAGTGCCTTAAGCTTAGTAATGAAAGATACCTACATAAACATTGCTAGTTTATATTTAGTCATTACTGAGAATATGAGAATTATAATATTCTGTACATGCTACTTTGTTCAATCTTAGAACAAGTCATAAACACTAGCCGCTGGCAATTTTCATTCCAAAATTAGTTTTCGAAATATGCATTAGTTTTACAATACAATTATGTATAATTACTTTAACTAATTTATTGCACTCACAGTACTGTAATAGAGGAAAAATAGCAACACTAGGTTAAATAAAGTCACAAAAATTACACTTTTGCAACAAATTTCTGAAGTTTTTCAAAAAAATGTGATAAGCAAACTATAATCCAGAAAACTATTAAAACAGAAAATTGCCATCTTCCAAGACACTTAACATATTCCAGAAGAGTACCAACACTGAAACAGTTATATTTTGTTTGCATTATTGATATACAATAATAATGCCCAAAAATGTTATTCCAGCTCCCTTCATATAACTGAAGGAGCAAGACCCTAAATCATAGATGTGTACTTACTTGGAAGGCAGAATAACGACCACCCTTGCGGGGACGGTTATACGAGGGCAGGTGACGACGAATGAGGTCCAGTTCGTTGATGTGAAGAAGGTTGTCCATAAGCAACGATGTGATGATCCACACGCTCTGACCCCATAGGAAGAGGTTGTTTGGAGTACCTTCAACACTTGGCTGGCGATACTGAAAGTCATTCATAAACAATTTAAAACAAATTGCCAACAAACTATTTAAACAAATCCAATGAATATATAAAATAATTTACTCCTTAGCAAAAAGTATTTAGCAGCTAAGTAGGAAAAAACTACTCTGTTACCAAATGTGGATGTACACAATTTCTTTATACAATAATGGAAGCTTTCTCCATGGTTGTAAAGCAAAGCATGAAATTATTTAACATCTAAATACAATCTTGCAATTTGTGAACTCTGTTTATCTGCAGAGTCAAGAACAGAGTTGACACATTTAGGAATAGCAAAACACTATACAGTACTATAACCGAAATAAACTACAGTACATAGTCTTCAAACTTGTTAAAAACGGCAACACGTTAACTCAGTCTTACTTATGCCAGAGTATTTTGTTATTCCCAGTTAAGAGACTTTAGTCATCTCTTCCTGTGCACAAGAAAACCAATAATGCTGGTACCAACCTGGGAACCTGGGTCAGCCTTCTCATCCTCAACACTGTCCTTGTGAATGAAGTAATACATGGGTATCACTGGATCTGTAGGCCATGTACAATGATTAAGTTACTTGCTGATTATAAAACACTTTTCACCAGATTTTTCTTATGTCAAAGGTTCATATTTATGCCATTACGTTAAAGCAAGCATTTTCACATACCAAAACTTAAAGACTCTTGTATTTTACCTAAAGTTAGTTCCATCATGAAGACTACTTTTATATGTTATGACTAGAGTATATACAAATAATTATATTGTTTGCACAGAGTAATAAAACCACTAGCTATCAAAATGATATGCAAGTTTAATATGTTGTGTGATAAAAAATATCTATACTTGTCTAGGCTCACAGGTGATACTGATGACGCAAGAAGTGATTGCATTAGTGCAATGCAAGGATATCTATATTATTAGCTACACTAAATAAGTGGCTGGGTTGTAACATGGAGAGAATTTCAAAGTATTTTATTTGACAGTACTGTAAATAATGAGGTTTGAAGGCTACTACTGGGAAAGTAAATACATTTGTATCGAGAGGATTTTTTGTAAAGCTCTTCCTAGCAGCTCACTGTGGAATAAGTATGTAGGATAGGTACAGAAATGAAAACGTATACGAGATATGTTATGCAAGTGAATGGGGCGAGGGAATGAAAATGTGGATCAAGAGGTCAATAATTATCATGGAAAGCACTATGGCAAATGTTTGGAATGGGAAGGATGCAGGTGTATCAGTTAACAAAATGGGTGAATAAGTATTAGGGATATAGATAGCAAAGTAATTATGAAAGGTAGGCACCGAGCTATGGAGACTGTAGTGGAGATATAGACATAAATGAAAACATCCCTCCCTGGCTGCTATGAGAGGGAATATACTTGAACATTTACCATCATTAATACACATTCATAGAGGAGATATTGTGTACACTTAGCACCTTCCTGAAAATCTTGTGTAACTATAAGTAGCCGTAATAAAACAAACACAAAGTCATACAGTACCTCCCCACTTGTCTCGCTTGAGCAGGGGCTTCAGCTTGTTCTTGTACTCTTCTATTTGTTGTTCATTCGTCTTGAACATGCCTTCAAGGATCATGTACAAGTAGAATAGAGGCCACTGACATTCTATCTTCTCAAATTCCTGTTTAAAAAGTAAACTGTAAATAAAGGAGGACCACAATTCTACAAAAAACAAAACAGGACATTAACAAAAATTACACTTCCTCTTTCACAAGATGAAGGGACGGGGGAACTGAACTAGTCCCAGAGTGAACGGAAAAATATTGTAGAAGAGGATTAATTTATTTTGTACACCGTTTTCTTCAAGCGTAACTTACATGTACTACTGTATACATGTTTGGGAAATGTCACCTATACCCATCCTTAAATGATTAAGATTATAACCACCTTAAATTAATTATATCTCGAGGCTTTAGAATTATTTACGGAACAAATATTTTATAGATTAGGATACACTGTCTGGAATTGTATGTTTATTGTAATTCATTATACAGTAGTATCTAAGGTTCCCTTTACCTTTGTCTCTGCACTGTGATAAAACCTCCTCTTCTTGTCTTCTAAAACCGTTCCATAACCATCTCGATGAAATCTCTTAAAGCCATATTTGCCTTCCAGAGAATTTATAATCTATTAAATGAACAAATTATTAATGCAAGAAATGGTATAAACAAATCATGCATGCACATATATACTCTCTCTATACACATATTGACAATAATAAAAGTTATTACTCCTCCATGGCTGTTATGATACTCAGGCTTAGACAGAAGTGTAATATTTAAGATATTCAAGATTTACACATTTCAGATTAAAGATTAGGCTGGAAATCTACATATTGAATAAGGATATTCTTATCTCCCCAAAAGTATAAAACTCATTAAAATAAAATATATTGGCAAGAACATGGCAACCCATTTCATATATACAGTATTTAAATTCACTAATTTCATTATCCACAAGCTGAACATACCTACTGGAGCATCCCTAAATGGATGCCAGTTGCCAAGACAAGATATGACAGATGCCAGTGCAGTCATATCCAAGGCCACTCACCTGAGTTCTAGTTCTGGTGTAGAGCATTTGGTCATGAGTTGCAAAAGCAGGGAAGGATATGGTACACAAAAGGCTTGCATCCACTTGCTACAACGACAACAAAAAACATAATTTTAATAGAAGTGTTTTTGTAAATGGGAAGATTACTCAAGATTCCTGTGAAAATCATTAACATTTCATACTTTCATAAACACATTCCATAAACTCATTAATCAACACTGATACCAAAAATTACAATTTCATAATCATCTACTGTATGAACATGACAAAGTGGATAAAGTGAATGAACTAGAGAAACAATCAAGTTTTAGAGAGACTTTTGCCAAAATAATCATTGCAGATGTGCAGTCAAATATTTTGAGAGAAGATACACAAGTAAACAAAGTTATGGACTTAGCCTGGTGAATCACCAATGCATCTCCAATGAGCAATAACTGAACGTATAGAAGAATCTTTACAACTACGTATTTCACTTGAAGGTTAAAGGGGTGCCCTTAATTCGATTCATCTTGTATTTTATATTAATAATGAAAGATGAGGAGGAGGAAGGAGCAGAAAGAGGGCTAAGGAAACATGAAAGAGGAAGTGGGAGCAGAAGTATGAATATGAAAGAAGAGGAGCTGGGAGAAATTGATGGAAGGATGAACTAAAGAATCATAGGCAAATACCTTTGAGCTTGATTCTCTTGGTAACAGAGTTTCGAAGATGCTGCGGTTGCGATTGTGTGCATCAATATCAACAAAGATGACAGACCACGAAGCACCTTTCTCTCCAAAAAGATTACAGCCATTTATAGCTTCAAGGGCTGCTTTGGCCATCCCGATAGAACTGTTAATAAAAAAAAAATTATGAAGCTTTTTAATAAAATGGATTTTACGATTGAATGGAAAGTTCCTGTCTGAGCAAGACACTTTTATACTTCCAAAAGCAAGATCTAGTCTCATTGGACAAATAATCCTAGAGTGGCCTCTTAAAAAGATTCAATCACACACTGTTTTGCAAGTATTGCTCAGGGAATGAATCAAGAAAGACTTTCCACTGTCTTCCAGTCCCAACTACAGGAAGCCAAGGCCACTTGAAAATTTCCTATCATGGTGGGACAAAATGTGATCTGGATCTTGTTGTAAAAAGTGTCGTATGTGGACTTTTGCCATGGCTAAGGAGGCAACCGAGGAACTAGTCAGAAAGGAGAGTTTTATTCCATTTACTGCTTATACTACATGGAATAAATTGGGTATGTTTCCTATGATAATGAAACTTGAATTCAGAATCCTTCATAAAATTTCTTTGAAGGTTTTGCATGAAAAAAAAAAAATCCCTACATATTTTTACACAACATTGATCAACAGTGAAAACAGATTGAAGGCCACAACTATTACCTAGCATGTAGCTCGGGGGTGCCATTGTTGTACTTGCTACCACGTTCCCACATCCCAAAGTCTGGAGTGCGGTATGCTCTCTCCACGTAGTACACCAAATTTTGAACAAATGTCACTTCATCCATTGTATATATAATTTGTAGTCCAGAATTTATCATTTGTACCAGGAACAGCAAGTAAAGGGAAACTACATCTATCTGAAATACAAGAGCCCTCAAAAGTAAAGAAAGTGAATTACACAACTGTATATTGAATCCACTCGGCACACTTCTCATACAAATATACCCTCAAACATGTACAGTATATACAGCTGCCTATAAGCACCATTACAAGTTACACAATTCCTCCACTACAACATTATACAGGTACAGAGTGATGCACACCCTAATTCAGAAAATAATCTGTTCCTATTGTAAATTACAACCTACCTGAAGATGGCCATAATTTTCAGATGATATAACCTCCTCTCCTGTTATCAGATGAAACTTAGAGTGTAATGCATATTTAGGATTTTGGCCCTTCTTGAAGTTTTCTACGTGAGATGTTTGCCGCATCCAGCACGTAATTATTCCACGCATACACTTGACACACGACTGGCCTAGTTCGTATGCCTTACCACGATCGTCATCAATACGTCTAAGAAGAAAAACTATTTTACATTTTGACATACTAAAATATATTTGTGTTGGGTTCATAAATATGAGGTAAATATAAACATTTATTGAAGGTTACACATTTCAATAGAGATGAAATCTTGAGGAGATATTACTACATTTGATGAGGTTACTCATTTTAACAAGACAAGTTGAACAATGTGTGCCTTGCAAAAAATCTTGCAAATACTGTACTGTAAAAGAAGATTTGACTAAAAATTGCACAACCACTTCTCAACCTACGAAGCTCTACAATTTCTTTCGGTTTAACACATTTTACAAACTATTTTACTTTAAGTTACAAGGCAAGTACAGTACCTGAATTAAGAAGACCAAGCTATGAGGATATGTTAAGAAAAACCAGCCTAAGAGGAAAGAAGCAAAAAAGGTATGATCCCAATGTAGAAAACACAGTGGGGGAAATAAACAAGGTGCACAATAACAGCCACTTTCAGAGAAAGAGAGGATACAATGGATGTCGGTGATGGTCGAAAAGGCAAGCGAGTCAAAGAAACGTACGAGTGTGCTGTACTCTTACTTTGTATGGGTGGCCAACAATAGGAATGCTCTGAAAGATGCCATAGATGCCACTCCAATCCACAACTTCAAAAGCAAATATAAGATAGCCCTCAAATGTCAAAAATTTAAAAGTGCACCAGGTACAAAAAGCTAGGAGGCACCCGGCCTCCTAGCCACCGACAGTTAAATGCTATTAGGCAAGCACTGCACTACAGAACTGCTTTCAGCCTAACCCCACACTACAGCTCCCTTGTGGCATAACAGACCCTACATCCTTCTTTCACCCAACCAGGATCTGCAACCCATTTTCATCTTGTGAGGATCTATATAAAATAAAGTAATTATCAAAGGAAGGCACCAAACCAGGAAGGCTATGTAGCACCAAAAATAAAATGTCTAAGCAAAACTGGTACTGAATCAATCACATTCAGATATAGCCCTCATTTTATTGATTTAACATTCATTAATAAGGAGGTGAAGAAAAGATCAAATACTTGTGCAAGTGTATTATTAAACAGCATTTTCAGATTAACCTACATCTTTTATCAAGGTGTAAACAGTGATTTTTACATCACCTTGATAAAGAATGTAGGTTCATCCAAAAATGTGGTTTAATAATATACAGTACTTACACAAGTATCAGGTCTTTTCTTCACCTTCATTCAAGCACTATGGTATTGTAGCAAGCTTCTCCAATCATTACTTTATAATGAATCACTGTTTCAAGATAATGTCACAAAGAATTTTAAAAAGAATAATTTGTCACCTGTATGCCTGGAAGAGACTCCAAATAGACGCAGCACAATAAATCGTAGTGCGAATATCTGCCACTTCCTTTTCCTGGCTGACCAATGGGAAGATTCCAAGAGTGATACTTTGGTTTTGAAGTAGTTGTCGTTTTACTATTGGAAAGAAAAAAGATGTAACAAAATATGCCCATCACCCTTGTTTACTTGACATTAATGAACAGAGATTTTGTTCTACAGTGTACATGCAATAAGATAATGTGTAGGTATTTATTAAAAATAGCCAACCCTTCATTTTGTCCAGATTTATAGAAAACAAAGATTGTTATACATTCCTGTGTTTTATTTTTATAATAATCATAATATATATAATTCCTAGTGATGGTTACCTCGAGGTGCTTCCAAAGAACATTGTTTCTACGGCTCTGAGACCAGGCCTCTTTACTTGGCAGTCTGGTCAACCAGGCTGTTAGACACTGCTGCTTGCAATCTGACAAATTACAGCCCAAATGATCAAGTACTCTTTGGAGGCATTTATCCAGTTTCATTTTTAACACCGAAAAACAACAAATAAGACACAAGATTTCCAAAAATTTCAGTTTGTGAAAATCAGGAAAAGAAAATGTGGAGGCCTTTAAGGCTGTGTTGTACTACAAAAGCATACCATGTGGTGAATATTTAATATCATTATGATAATAGTCTCATCACCTGGGACATTGTCAAGTCTGTTTCTAAATCATTCTGTCTTTCCACATGGAAGAGTCACACCCAGATTTTAAAAACTTAAACCCAAAAGTTTAATATTTGTTTATAATGCAACACCGACCTTCATTACTGTGCTTGATCAATTATTTATAATTCTTGGTTTTCTGTATTTTTTCTAATGTAATTTTGTTCATTATCCAACTCACTCCTCTCCCACACTAATTCATTGTCATTCATTTCTTCTCACTCCCTCATTCATTCACTTCTCTTTGACTCACTCATTCCCTTTCTAATTATTATATTTCCATGACTTCTCTACCTCACTTTTTCAACTCCCCTCCCTCACTACTCATACACACCATGGATTAATTAGCTGCATTTTTTAAGCATATATATACAGTACACACACACCTATATGACTATGTATACTCTGACATATTTTCTTTACCCTCAGGCCATATCCTGTATATAGAGTGAGTGTACTCGCCTATTTGTGCCTGCAGGATCAAGCATTGACTCTTGGATCCCCGCCTTTCTAGTCATTGGTTGTTTATAGCAATGACTCCAGTCCTATTTCCCTATCATATCTAGTTTTAAAATTATGAATAGAATTTGCTTCCACAACCTGCTCCTTAAGTTCATTCCATTTTTCCACTACTCTCACGCTAAAAGAAAACTTCCTAACATCTCTGACTCATCCGAGTTTCCAGCTTCTTTTAATGTGTGTATTTTCAGTACATACTTTTTCTAAAACAAAAAAATTTATTGTGTAGTTTTACAGTGCACAATGCCAATGAGACATTCAATTTTACAATTTACTAAATAACACAGTATATTTATTATTTATTTATGCATTAAAATTCAGGGCCTGGTATAATCTCATTTAACCTATAATGTCCTAAACAATTTTTCTGAGAGACTTCCAGGATTGCAGTAAAAAAAAATAAAAAAAAAATTGGAGCCTACTGTACAGCACGATTAATGAAAATGCAATAAAATTACAACACAAGACTGTATTTAAAATACAGTGCACACATTATGAACTTCTTACCAATGCCATAGTAGTGATCAAGCTTGCGAACAGTGTCGTCATAACTTATGACGCGAAGATTTACATCTATATCTGAATCACAACAGCTAGCAGAACGCGCTCTTATCCGCGATTGTCTGAAAATGAACACAGTACAATATTATAATATGATTGACCCAATAATATCCACCAATCATTTCTCATTACAGTACAGTACTTTAAAAAATTTTGAATATTTAAAAGTAATTAGTAATAATGTACAGTTCCTCACCATACATCACCACTGCCTTAGTGTCTCCCAAGATGATACTTTATTACCCCAAAATCATATTTGCCTCCTCCAATTCCATGATAACACTCTTAAATCATCTTATTTCTTTCTAGTTTTGCCAGTCTAGTAAAGCCCTTCATGTGCCGAGCATTAATTTGTTGATGGTATCCATGTCCCAATATGCTAAATACAGCTAGCTTCCTGACAGTTTTATCTAATTTGTTCACATTTTTATCAAATCTTTGTTTATGAGAGATTGTACTGCATTAAAGGGTTTTTTAATTTAAAAATGTGCTTCATTAACAAACCATTAAAGATGACGGAGCCCAATGAAATTGCTAAAATGAATTTCTTCATCCATAGACCTAGCCTATATTCGGAATAACATATTTTATATGCTCTCCTGAACATTGAGGATACAACAAGATTCCTTATCTACTTTATCACAATCGAAGAACCTGGTATAATCCCTGGGCAGGACACATTTCATTTAACATGATGCTCCTGTTCACTTAGCAGTTAAATAAGCACCCTGTTGTTATGAAATTGATATGGATTGCATCCTGAAGGTCAGTAATTGGCCAAGCCCATGTGGGACCTCAGTAAGCACAAGCACAGTATAGTCTTCCTTTCCTCAACAATGGGAATTATATAATGAATTTCACTTAGCATAGAAGAGTGAAGACTTATGTAGATTAATTTAACAGTTTCATTAATATGTGAGAAAAGTATGCAAAAAATTAGCTATGATGATGAAGAGAAGAGAATTTTATGTATGAAATTAGTGAATGGAGAAATGCTAGAAGTAGTTGTTCAGTTTAAAGACTGTACTTCGAATGTACGATTGATAAGAGGAATTTATGCAAGTAGGGAACGAAAGGAAGTGGCTGGTGCAATGAAGGCCCTAGTTAGGAGAAATAAATTATAATCTTTTACAGAGTATGGAATGGCATTAACTCTGGTGATGCACAAGTAGAAAAAAGAATTAGATATATATTAAAAAAATAAAATAAAGATCTAATCCTAACTTGACATATAATCCTACATCAAAGGTGGTAATCAATGATACACAGTCAGCTAACTCCAATGAAATATTGTACTAACAATTCCTAACATTACATTCGACATCCCATAATGACCTGTGGACTATGGTGACCTGTGGACTACAGCAGCCTGCGGCAAGCAGTGGCCTACAGAGTACGGCAGCCTGCGGCAAGCAGTGGCCTGCAGAGTACGGCAGCCTGCGGCAAGCAGTGGCCTGCAGAGTACGGCAGCCTGCGGCAAGCAGTGGCCTGCAGAGTACGGCAGCCTGCGGCAAGCAGTGGCCTGCAGAGTACGGCAGCCTGCGGCAAGCAGTGGCCTGCAGAGTACGGCAGCCTGCGGCAAGCAGTGGCCTGCAGAGTACGGCAGCCTGTGGCAAGCAGTGGCCTGCAGAGTACAGCAGCCTGCGGCAAGCAGTGGCCTGCAGAGTACGGCAGCCTGCGGCAAGCAGTGGCCTGCAGAGTACGGCAGCCTGCGGCAAGCAGTGGCCTGCACAGTACAAGAGCCTGCAGCAAGCAATGGCCTGCAAAGTACAGCAGCTTGTGGCAAACAGACTACAGCAGCCTGCAGACTGCACTGGGCTGTGGCAAGCAGCCACCCTAGAATAACAGCAGCCTGCTGCAAGCAGCCGCCTGTTAATTGCAGCATCATGCAAAACTTAACAAGAATGGGCTTTGCAACGATTGACATTTATACCCACGGCCCAGTGAGGAAATAGTACACCCAAAGTAACCACTTAAAGAGATGACAGAATATGCCTGCAGTACTGACGGTGAAGGGACAGCCAGGGAAGCCATGGCGTGAGAGTCTAGGAGGTTGTCGTCGCCTGAAGAGGAGGAAGGATGCGAGTGTATAGTACTGCAAGAAGACCTCCGGCCTCCTCGACCTTCCTCAACTCTCAATGTCAACATTCCTCTTAAATACTCCCTCCGTAACAGACAAATTCCCCACCTTTCTTCAACATTAAACACATTGGCTTCACAAATCACAATCTACAATGTTACCTCGTTTATATGAATATGAGAAATATAATTTTTATATCGATCTTTTTGTAAATAATGATTGAAGATCCACTACATGATCTGTATTTAATTATTTATCAAAGAAAATGGCACAGTAAAGAGGAGGAACTCAAGCTTGTTTTGTGAAAGCCATTTAATATATATATGTATTCAATTCAATCTATAGGAAAGTGTATAGGACTTATGTGCCATCATTTACGGCATTGATTTGTGTAAAGACACATTAACTTGTAAGCCCTATATTGGGAAATAACTAATTTTCTTACGCGATCATTACATAACGCAAGTCACATCAAAAGTTTTTATATACAGAATAAATGGAAAGTTATCAAAATTTTAAAATAATAAATGACTGAACAACTAGTTCTTGGGCAAGCAGCAGCCCAAGGACACGAGTGTGCCAAAGAAACTCTTATATAAACCGGCACAATCCCTCTGCCGGAGAGGCATTAATATCCTCGACCTTACCCTATACCAACAGATATTTCACTCTCGACATCCTTGTCCCTTCCCTCGTGCGTGATTGACACATGTTTGGTCGTCTCAGGTGTGGCAGATAGCGATCTCGGCATGTTTCCCGCGAGCCAAGGAGTGCCAGAGGTGAGGTGTCAGCAGTAGCGGTCCTCGCTGAACACTGCAGACTGACTGACTGACTGCTGACCCTCACCCTCCTCGTTCCTTAACCTCGTCTAGCACTATCAAATTGTTTAAATACCGTCACTGTAAAGCCTTATATATGTGATATTTACGCATCTATATACATGTAACAATGTATTACTATTCCGTCTATATAAAGAGGCGAATGTTATTGATTATACTACATAATTCAGACGTTACTGTATTGATTTCAACTTTTCACAGTGACCTCGACCTTGCTACACATTCACAGTATGTATGGAAATATGTATCAATCTTCAGAAAGCTTTACTTTTCAAATATTTGTATAATAATAATATGTATAGACAAATATTACATAGCGTATGAATACAATAATCAAACGCGGTTGTTAAACAATACGTGGTTGTTAAACGATTCAGCGGGTCGTATTCCGGGGAAAATTAGAATTAAGGACTTATGTCTTACGTCGCTATTACATGTATATATATATATATTACATGTACATTACATGTATCTAAGCCACTAATTACGCGCAGAGTTTCCGGTGAACCTAATGATCAATTATGTTGTTGATTGAGGGCCAACGACAATGAATGATTAATTATGTGTTTATTTACTACATCTGAGGGTCATACGTCATACTAAGATGTATGTGAACATATAAATGTTTAATAATTTGAATTTAAGCCAATGATACTGATTAGTTTTGTGAATTGATACATGATGATGAAGTGTGTATGTATATAAATATATGATTAACCACAAAATTCGTTTAGGTAAGCAAGTTACAGCATCAATAAGCTGGTTACAGAGTTTAATGTATACATCAAGTTCAAGTATGTTTATTGAGATAAGAAAGAAATACATCTTAAGGGGATAGAGTAGCTTAGGCTATTTCTACCCCCTCTGTATACATCCATAGTCTTTCACAGCACAATTGGTTCAAGAGTTGGACCACAAGCTCAACAACCCATAATGTAGGCTAGAAAATAGATGATTTTTCCCCCATAGTGTTATATACCCATGGAACCGCCTACCCGCCGAAGCCATACATGCCTAAAGTTTGCTGAATCTCAAAAGCCAACTCGTCAGGACAAATGGAGGGATGTTTGACAAGCCGCTAGCGTCTTGTCCTCTATTCAGGAAGCGTGTATTATATAAATGCAAAGAACCAGATATAAACTGAAGAATATTATATACATATATATATACGTAGCGCAGAACAGTAGTTGTTGGAGGCCGGGACGAGATAATAATAATAATAATAATAATAATAATAATAATAATTTTTATTTAGGCAAAGGTACATACATAAAGAGAATTTACAAATATGTTTCATAACCCCTGATTCACTTGTTCATATAGCGTAAATAGGTTTCCTATTTATAAGTATATAAACAAGTCCACTACGGGCTCACCATAGTCCGTGCTGCTTGGGAGTTTTGTTCCAAGTATATGAATCTAAAACAACAAACAACAGGTATATAAATAGGAATATAAATAGGAGTTACAGAGAACTGTTGTGGGTTGGCTGCATCCTGGGAAAAATTGATTGATAAAGATTAAGCCACCTAAAAGGTGGCACGGGCATGAATAGCCCGTAAGTGGCGGCCCTTTTGAGCCAATACCAGTATCAAGAGCTGATACTGGAGATCTATGGAGGTGCGACTGCACCCTGCGTGACGGGAGATGTCTCCCGTCCCTGGGAAAGGTTAGTTGCTGGCCTAAAAGGACCTCGATAAGCTTTTAACAGACATCCTATCCCTGACTATGGGAACAATTCATGTTTTTTTGGAGTTTTCCGCTATATTTCTTTCTTTATTTCTTTATTTATTTATTTATATACAAGAAGGTACATTGGATTTGTGAGAATACATAGCTTAGTATTTACAATCTTGTAAAGCCACAATAGTACGCGCTGCGTTTCGGGCAGGTCCTTAATCTAACAGATAATTTTAAGTAGGTAAATTCTAGCAGAATTAATAAAATGATAACAGATACATTGCAAGAAAAAAATGAGATGAGAGAGATTAGTAAGTATATTAAAGCACATTTAATGATCATATATTAATGATCATAATGTTTATGTCACTGACAAACATCGAGAGGAATGAATATGTCCCGTGTGTACGGACAGTTACCAATGCCTGGAACAAGATACATCTGACTCTTGTGGTTTGTGAGTGGTGTGGATGGTGAGGGTTGGTGTAGGTGATGGGGAAGTATAGGGGGTGGAGAGGGGATACTGACCCGTGAGGTTTGTGAGTGGTGTGGATGGTAAGGGTTGGTGTAGGTGATGGGGAAGTATAGGGGGTGGAGAGGGGATACTGACCCGTGAGGTTTGTGAGTGGTGTGGATGGTAAGGGTTGGTGTAGGTGATGGGGAAGTATAGGGGGTGGAGAGGGGGTACTGACCCGTGAGGTTTGTGAGTGGTGTGGATGGTAAGGGTTGGTGTAGGTGATGGGGAAGTATAGGGGGTGGAGAGGGGGTACTGACCCGTGAGGTTTGTGAGTGGTGTGGAGGGTGAGGCTTGGTGTAGGTGATGGGGAAGTATAGGGGTGCATGGAAAGGTGGTACTGACCCGTGAGGTTTGAGAGTGGTGTGGAGGGTGAGGCTTGGTGTAGGTGATGGGGAAGTATAGGGGTGCATGGAAAGGTGGTACTGACCCGTGAGGTTTGAGAGTGGTGTGGAGGGTGAGGCTTGGTGTAGGTGATGGGGAAGTATAGGGGTGCATGGAAAGGTGGTACTGATCCGTGAGGTTTGAGAGTGGTGCGGATGGTGAGGACTGTTGTGGGTGATGAGGAAGAGGTGAGGAAGTGCTCTGAGGGGTCATCCCTGTCCTGTTATCCCAAACACTCCACAAACGGGTTCCTCCACTTGAGACAAAACAGTTAGTGAGAAAACACTTATCTTGCCACCATTTTTACTCTTGATAACACTGAAAATGGAGAGGTCTGATCTGGCAATTTCTCCTTGAATTACTTCTTAATTTCGTCTTTAGTTCAACATTCATAAGGCAAAAAGGATATTTAACGAAAATTGGTTCACTTATCCCTGCGTACTTTGTGAAAAACTAGTTTTCAGAATACTTTTTATTTTCGTTTGAGGTAAAAAAAAACACGAACATGTGTGCGGGGAATAATACTCAATCTTACCTTTTAATGGCAGCTGTGTAACAAAAAGCCATTGTGCGAGAACCTGTAGACCTTAAAAAAAAAAAGTCTTCGAACTCCCATTAGCTGGCGGCGGAGAACAATTAATTTCGAGTTGAAAAAATCTGTCACCTCACAGGAAAAAAGGCGGGGATAAATAAAGGCGCTTCGGCCAATTGTTTTGTTCTTTTCTTCCCCACCTCTCCCCCACCAATATCCTTCACCTTCAATTCCTCACCAGTAACCCATGGGCAGGGCAGGAGAAGCTCCTGCCCAGCTTCTCCACCTCCCTCTTACCCAACACACACACACGCGCCAATAATTTATCTTAGTTTACCTGAGAGCCACTAATACTAGTGGCCTCGACGAGGACAGGAAGCCGGCGGTCTGTCGAAGGTCCCCCCCATTGGCCTTGATGATCTTTTCCAGCAAGTTTACTTGTTTACTGAGTCCCCCATCCTGAGGGCGGTGGTGGGAAAGGTTAGACACACATATAATGGGTTCAGGAACTGAACCCCAAAATTAATTTGGCTAAGCAAGTTGCAGCACAGACGAGCTATAGTTACATCATAAACATTGGTTTTAAATATAGAAAAATGCAAGACCTTACATGAAGGGCATAACAGTGCACATCACAGCTACCAAATCAACAACATTACCTTACAACACACTGAAGAATTAAAGGAGTTTGGAGTTAGAATCCACAAATCACTGAAAGTTTCACAATAAGTGACAGCTGCAGTAAAAAAAAACGAGGAATAGTGAAACGAATCTTTGACTTCAAGGACAAGGTAGTTATTCAACAGTATAAATCTCTGATACAGTAGTCCAATTGGACTACTGTATACAAGCATGGAAACCTTACCTTCAGAAGGACATATTTTCTTAGTAGAAATATCAACTATTGACCAGACCACACACTAGAAGGTGAAGGGACGACGACGTTTCGGTCCGTCCTGGACCATTCTCAAGTCGAGTGTGTGGTCTGGTCAACATACTTTAGCCACGTTATTGTGACTCATCGCCTGCATAGAAATGTCAACACCTGGCAAGAAAAATCATCCCAGAACTAAGTGGCCTCTGATAGCAGGAACAGTTGAGGACTTCAGAGCTAACAACACTGCATATTACCTGAGACTTAATAAGGGTCCAGGACGGACCGAAACGTCGTCGTCCCTTCACTTTCTAGTGTGTGGTTTGGTCAACATTTTTCAGCCACGTTATTGTGACTCCTCATTTGCACTGCATATTTCATGTGACAGGGCTGATCTCACCGAAGCTTTTAAAATACCGTACAATTTGGAGGATATTGTTCCTGACCATTTCTTTAAAAGGTCGGATGTTCCGCAAATAAGGATGTTCCGCAAATAAGGATGTTCCGCAAATAAGGATGTTCCGCAAATAAGGATGTTCCGCAAATAAGGATGTTCCGCAAATAAGGATGTTCCGCAAATAAGGATGTTCCGCAAATAAGGATGTTCCGCAAATAAGGATGTTCCGCAAATAAGGATGTTCCGCGAATAAGGATGTTCCGCAAATAAGGATGTTCCGCAAATAAGGATGTTCCGCGAATAAGGATGTTCCGCAAATAAGGATGTTCCGCAAATAAGGATGTTCCGCAAATAAGGATGTTCCGCAAATAAGGATGTTCCGCAAATAAGGATGTTCCGCAAATAAGGATGTTCCGCAAATAAGGATGTTCCGCAAATAAGGATGTTCCGCAAATAAGGATGTTCCGCAAATAAGGATGTTCCGCGAATAAGGATGTTCCGCAAATAAGGATGTTCCGCAAATAAGGATGTTCCGCGAATAAGGATGTTCCGCAAATAAGGATGTTCCGCAAATAAGGATGTTCCGTGAACAAAGAACAAAGCTTCATGCTCAACAAGCCACAATGTAGGAAAGAAAACAGGAGATGATCTTTCACCAATTAGTTTCCACTGCTGCAATTCAAAATCCACGTAGATAAAATTATCAGGACAGATGGAGGGACCTTTAACAAGCAGCCGGCTTCCTGTCCTCATCGAAGCCACTAGTGAGATGATGACCCTCAGGTAAATTCAGGTAAATATTAGAACATAAACAAAAGGTGTTTGACACAGTGGCTAACAGAAGCCTGATACACACACGCTGGAGAAACAGAGCCGTAGTGATAGGGAAGGTGTCACCCTGCTTCTCCTCGTGTCTACAATGTACCGAAAGTGTCCCATAGTCCTGGACTATGGTTCAGACTAAAGTATACTTGCTGGCTACTAAGTAAGTTATCGTGGTGGCCAGGATAACCCTCTATACTCCTGAGAGTCCCTAAGCCTATCACCACGCCAGATTTGCATCAGCAGGAAGCCCAAACTTCCCAGGCATGCTGACAGCCGAGCCTAAGCCTAGTACGAACTAATTTCTCAGATGAGCAATAGGAATATTACAAATAATTTTCAGTGTTAGTAGTCAAGGAATGTAATGCATTACGATGTGAATTGGGGGGATGCAGACTCCTTAACAGGTTTCATTTACACCCATAACACAACCTCAAGTGTTTGTAAACCACTGAAAACCACCCAACAGTTGGTTTGTAAACCAACTGTTGACTGAAGGTTGAGGCAAGACTCAAGAGCTGAAGCTAAACCTCCCAAGCACAACTAGGTGATTACACACACTCTCCCTCAGCTGGCGGGACTGATCACCTGTCCAGGTAATTACTCCTAGGCTAATGAGCGCTTGTTTAGGCGTAGGGCAATTATCCTCTCTCATAGTTAATCATATAAGGCTCCTGTTCCTCTGGCGAGCCCCAGAGCCCCGACCAACAGACAGCCGAGGCGAGGAGAGACAGCCACCAGCGAAAATGATGATAATAATAATAATAATAATAATAATAATAATAATAATAATAATAATAATGTGAAAATCAATAGGAGCACACGGGCTCACCATAACCCGTGCTGCTTAGAACTTTATGTTCCAGGTAGGGAATCTTTCACAACAAACAAACAACAATAGGAACAATAAGGAGGATTCAAACCTCGCAGACTTGGTGCTCCTAAGCTTTTTTGACACACTGTACTCCACTTCATATAGTCTAGGGTAGCTGCACTAATGCAGATGTACCTCATGTATTAATTAAAGAAAACACAACATGCTCAAAGAGCAATGCAACTAGCTGGGATTCAACTGAGTCCCCCCCCCAGGCCCTAGGGGTCCTGAGGCCTCCACTGAAGCCCAGTCAGGGGGGGCTCCAGGCCTTGCCTGCATATACTCTGGCTGTGGTATACAAGTTCTGACCCCAACATCTATCTTTAAATGCACAAATAAATCACATTAACGTGATACGTATCAACGAGAGTGTTACGACCCTGGGTTCCTCAAGTGGAAACCAGAGGTCAAAATTGAACTAAATAAGCTACGTTAGATTAGCAAGACGCAAGTCGATGTGTCTCTGTTCGTATCTTCCCTGCCAAACGTAGGACGAATCTTGTTGCTCACAACCATTCAAACTCTTGAGCTTGTTGTGAATTAAGTATAACATTGTTATAAGATTAACTACCCTGAGAACGAGGAAAGTAACAATTCAAGTAACAAGTGATCAGTAGGACTGGCTCAGTAGGTAGAGTATCTGGCAATGCTCTAGGTAGTCAGCGGTTCGAGTCTTCGAGTGCTCACTAAGATGTGGATCACCTAACACCTTCATGGCACACCAGGGACCGCCTAAAGTTCCAGTTGGACACCAGTTTGGTGCTTCTGGAATCCTTCCTTTTTAAGGGTTGTTCGTGGCTCAGTGGGTAGAGTGGCTGGCTACGGTCTGTGTGGTTGGTATTCCGAGGCTTCGACTCTCCAGGTGAAATTATATAAATAAAATTTATAGATGACTTTGTTTCTCCCACCACCGTTATTAGAGAGCATTGTTAAGAGCGGCCGTGAGGAGTGATGAATGACTGGAGTGAGTGTGTCGTAAGTGTGTCGTTACAACTTGTGAGGCGCAGACCACTACAGATGCTTCATTGTCACCACGTACAAAATAATAACAGGAATCGACCACATTGACAAAGAGGAATGCCTGAAACCAGCAACTTCATGATCAGATGGGCACAGATCCAAGCTAATGAAACAAAGGTGCCGAAGAACGTATTGGAAAGTTTACTTTTGCTAACAAGGTGGTAGGCGGTCGGAGCAAGTTAAGTGAGAAGGTGGTGGAGGCCAAAACCGTCAGTAGTTTGAAGGTGTTATATGACAAAGAGTACTGGGAAGACGAGACACCACGAGCCTAGCTCTAATCCTGTAACTACACGTATGTAATTAAACACACACACAGGAATTGACAGGGTGAACAAAGACGAACTATCTAGCATGGATGGAAGATGAACAAGGGGGGCACAGGTGGAAGCTAGTACTCAAATGAGCCACAGAGCCACTACAAACAGGTTTTTTACTGTCAGAGTAGTTAACAAATGGAATCTACTAAGCAGTGATGTGGTGGAGGCTGACTCAATACACATTTTCACGTGTAGATATGATAGAGTCCAATAGGCTCAGGAGCCTGTACATCAGATGATTGACAGTCGAGAGGTGAGACTAAAGAGCAGAAGCTCAACCCCAGCAAGCACAACTAGGTGAGTACAATTAGACGAGTACACATGGGTCCTCGCGGCCGAGCGGATAACGCTCAGAAGACGCAGTAGAAAGGAGCAGAGTTCGATCCCCCGATCGAGGCAAAAACCAGTAACGGGAAATGGGAAGAGTTTCCTCACCTGATGCATCTATTCACCTAGCAGTAAATCGGTACCTAGGAGTTAGACAACTGCTACGGGCTGCTTCCTGTGTGTGTGCTTGTGAGAGAGAAATATTTATAGTAGATATCAGAGAAAATTAGATCGGACGTCAGTGCATTAGACAACCTACAGTTAGAAAGGCGGAGCCCAAGAGATAATACCTAGTCTCTGCAGGCACAAATAGTAAATTAATACCCAAACGTAAAATATATGCAGAAAAGCGTTTAACATCTGGTTATTCACACGGTTCTTAGGCTATACTGGGCGGTTTTTGCCTCAACGTGGCTGTAATTTTATTTGATAATAAGCATTTTATGGGAATCTTCACGCCTGGGGAGACTCATCCACTCACATCACCCACCACCGGTAAACATTCACACTGAAATTACGACGAGTTTATGTTGGGAGTGAGTTACTGTGGGTGGCTGAGAACTGAACACTAATGCTGTGAACTCCTGTAACCTTGTGGAGCTATCATCACCTGGCGCGTCCACGCTGTCATCCCTGACCAACTTAAGCAACAGTCAACACAATTAACAAAACTTTACTGTTTTCTGTTATTGATTTGTTGCCGGGGGGGGAGGGGGCGCGGGCGGCTTGGCGGGAGCGCGGAGGCGGGAACATACAAATTCAAATTCAAATTCAAATTTTTATTCAGGTATAAGGACATACATAGAAGATGAGTTACAAACATAAAAGTTGGATTTACAGATAGAGCTAGTAACATACAATACCTAAAGGGCACTAATACGCATATAGCGTTTCGGGCAAATATACACATACACGGCAAAGGATGAAGGGACAACAGGGCACCAAGGACAGACAGACAGACACGTACGGACGTTCACAGGCACTTACCAACACCAGCCGCCACCACCACTAACTGTAATAATGACACGCAAGGTTTTACCAACATTAAACGATTCGATTGTCTCTGGAGGCGGCAGTCAGTCGACCGTCGCAAGACCCTGACTGTCTGTGACCGGTTACTGCTACACTGACTGCTGGCTCACCTGTCTCTCTCTCTGTCTCTTTCGTCTTCTCTGTACTCGCCTAAATGTGTTAGCAGGGTAGAGAGACAGCTCATGAGCCCCGCCTTCACGGCTTCAAGTCAATGAATGCAATAACACATTCCTCTCGTCTCTATTCACATTCCTCCAGATACTTCTCCGTGGCATCTTTGTCTCTGTTCCCACCATGTCCTCGAGTTCCGTCAAGAAATCTGTCAATTTCTCGCAATATCTTGTATGCTGTTATCATGTCCCCCGTTTCGTCACTGTTCGAACGGGGGTGAGGCTGACTTTCTTCAGCTCTGGAACAAGCCTTGTGGTATATTTCCGAACTTTTTCTAGGGTTGAATTTTTATTTAAATGGGAACTCCAGGCCGAAGCTGCATACTCAAGGGTTAGTCTGATGAAGGTTGTATGCGGAGAATGGATAGATTATCTTAATGTGTTCCTCGGGTGACAGGTTTGAGGTTACTTGAGGTTATACGTCTTCCATGTAATGGAAGTGTGTGTGTGTGTGTGTGTGTGTGTGTGTGTGTGTGTGTGTGTGTGTGTGTGTGTGTGTGTGTGTGTGTGTGTGTGTGGGAGAGGGTGGGTGTGCGTGTGTGTGAGGGCGTGTGTGTAAGGGTGGGTGTGTGCGTGTGTGTGAGTGTAAACAAAGAGAACTCTTCAGACCGGAGCAGTAATGGCGTGTAGTGCAAGTTCAACAGCACGCCAATTACCTCGCCCACCCAAACCGACGAACCTCCCACTAAGATCTCCACCCACTCACCTACCACCCACCGTGCTCCCCTCACCCAATCACCTCCCACCCACTGGGATCTCCCCCAATCACCTGCCCCCCAACAGTGGTTCCCCCTAATCACCTCCCACCCACTGGGAATCTCCCCCAATCATCTACCACCCACTGGGAATCTCCCCCAATCACCTGCCACCAACAGTGGTTCCCCCCAATCACCTCCCACCCACTGGGAATCTCCCCAATCATCTACCACCCACTGGGATCCTCCCCCAATCATCTACCACCCACTGGGCTCCCCCCCAATCATCTACCACCAACTGAGATCTCTCACCAACCACCAGAACTGAAGGAACAGAGGGGATATGATCACAATATACAAGATTCTAAGGAAAATAGATAAGGTGAGCAAGGATACCCTCTTTAGACTGAGAGAGAGAGCAGGACAAGAGGACACAGGTGGAAGCTGGGAAAGCAACCGAGCCGAAGGGATGCAAGGAAGTACTCGTACCCTCTATGGGAATTCAACAAGTGGAATGCTCTGAAAGAAGTTATGGAAGCCACCTCCAGCCACAACTTTAAGGAAAGATTCGACAAAGAATTTGAAAGTCAGAATAGTTAGGTGTAAATGCATATAGGTACAGCGTTAGTAGGCGGGGTATGAAGAGCTGGACTCTCACTTTCTTGTAGACACTGACTATAGGTAAGTACTTGCCGCCCACCGCGACTCATCCCACCCACCTGCCGCCCACTGCGACCCACCCCACCCACCTTTCTTTCACCAAATTTTCTTTCACCCTGAATGCCCCTGTTACCTAGCAGTAAATAGGTACCTTGGAGTTAGTCAGCTGTCACGGGCTGCTTCCTGGGTGTGTGTATGTGTGTGTGGTGTGGGAAAAAAAGTAGTTAGTAAACAGTTGATTGACATTTGAGAGGCGGGCCGAAAAAGCAGAGCTCAACCTCCGCAAACACAACTAGGTGAATACAACTAGGTGAAATACACACACACACACACACACACACACACACACACACACACACACACACACACACACACACACACACACACACACACACACACACACATACCCAGCCCGCAACAGCTGTCAAACCCCCTATTTACTGCTAGGTAACAGGGGGCATCAGGTGTAAGAAACTCACATTCCACCCTCTACACCCACACCCTCTACAGGAGTGGTTCACAGTCCTAGGTCACATTCTTCCCCTTGTGCTCCCAGGTCACCTCAAGTCCTCCCCCATTTTGAGACTGTCATCCGGTAATATTTTCACCATTATATTTGTAAGCAATACCGACAGTGTATAGCAGCTACCTTAATATTTGCTCAATATTTGCCTGTACTGCTCAATACCGTTTGGCACAGCAAAACACCGTCCAATACTGCACAATTTCTGGTCGCGCCGTCTAGGTAACCGGAACGCAACACTAAATTGCCATTGAAATAGCAGGTAAAACCAACCAACGCAGACCCCCACTTTGTCCTGTGCGCAGGTCGGTCCATTACTGTGTCCAAGCGAGGGAAAGTTTGGTTCCTCCCGTCGGTCGTTGTGTCCAAGTGAGGGAAAGTTTGGTTCCTCCCGTCGGTCGTTGTGTCCAAGTGGGGGAAAGTTTGGTTCCTCCCGTCGGTCGTCGTGTCCAGGCGAAGGAAAGTTTGGTCTTCCCTCGTCGGTCGACGGTCCATCGTTGAGTCCGAGTGATTGAAAGATTACGTCCGTATTACTTACCGCGTAATTACGGGTTATGTTTTGTTTGTACACAGAAGCACGTGCTCGGCAAGTCAGCATGTTTGGGTCGCTTACAAAAAGTGACCTTCAGGGCGGCCAGTGTGGTAAATAGGGGCTATGTAAACTTGCGGTGTGTGTGTGTGTGGAGTTACTGAGGCAGGGAAGAGGTCTCTTAGAGCCCCGTTAACGAGGCACGAGCTTCGTCTTTGCTGGGTGTCTAGAACAGCATTCTTCAGCACGGGGATGCAAGGCTGAGGGCCTTGACGCCTATGCTAAGTGTGAGCCCAGGGGCCCCCCATGCTGTGGTCACACATGATGGTGGTAGATTACTACTGCTACTATTAACACTACTGCCACTACCACTACTACTACTACTACTACTTTAGCCACGCTGGTATTGGAGATATTGCTGCTCTTATGGTTGTCACTGTTCCACCTGTTACTGCTCTGTTGAGGCTCATGCTGTTGTTGACCCTCTTGCTGCTGCTGCTGTTGTTGACCCTCTTGCTGCTGCTGCTGTTGTTGACCCTCTTGCTGCTGCTGCTGTTGTTGTTACAGTCGGATTCGTTCTCGACTCAATCGAAAATTCAGGATTAGAATCCCGGGCGGAGACAGAAATGGTTGAGCGCGTTTCCTATCACCTAACGCCACTGTTCACCTAGTAGTAAATATCCAAGAGTTAGTCAGCTGTTATGAAGTAGCATCCTGGGCGGGGTCAGTAGTTCAACCTCAGTGGAGGACCTCTAAATAAGCCTAGCATGTATAAATACATAGGACACAAATACATAGGCATGTATAAATACAAAGTCAGGAGTATTTTCCCGACATCTCGATCTCCCAACGACGCTAGCCATGACAAGAGTTGAAAGATCATTTTCATCAGTCAATCACATTTACTAGAGAGAACGGGGGCCACATATTACATGGTACACTTGTGTAAACTTACAAGTCATAGGTAAACACATAGGACCCCCACCCCTGTGAGAGGACTCGAACATTAGAAGGCCAGGTGTTCGCGCACCTTGACGTAGCCGAGGGTTGAGCTCTGGCTCTTTGGTTCCGCCTCTCAACTGTCAATCAACTGGTGTACAGATTCCTGAGCCTATTGGGCTCTATCATATCTACATTTGAAACTGTGTATGGAGTCAGCTTCCACCACATCACTTCCTAGTGCATTCCATCTGTTAACTACTCTGAAACTGAAAAAGTTCTATCTAACGTCCCTGTGGCTCATTTGGGTACTCAGCTTCCACCTGTGTCCCCTTGTTCGTGTCCCACCCGTGTTAAAGAGTATGTCTTTGTCCACCCTGTCAATTCCCCTGAGAATTTTGTAGGTGGTTATCATGTCTCCCCTTACTCTTCCGTTTTCCCTTACTCTTCCATTCCACAGAGCCCTGTGGAACCCCACTGGTGACATCTCGCCACTCTAATGTCCCCCCCCCCCTCATAGTTAGTTACTCACTGTTTCCTGTTGCTTAGATGCCCCCTTATCCACTGGAGCACCTTACCTTTTACTCCTGCCTGTTGCTCCAACTTTGTAACAGCCTTTTACGAGGTACTGTGTCGAAAGCTATCTGACAGTCCAAGAAAATGCAGTCTGCCCACCATTTTCTTTCTTGCCTAATTTGTGTTGCCTGGTCATAGAATTCTATTAAACCTGTGAGGCACGATTTACCATATCTGAACCCATGCTGGTGGTGTTACAAAGCTGTTTCCCTCCAGATGCTCTACGAGTCTTTTCCTCACGATCTTCTCCATCACCTTGCATGGTATACAAGTTAGGGAAACTGGCCTGTAGTTCAGCGCCTCTTGCCTGTCACCCTTTTTGTATATTGGGACTACATTAGCTGTCTTCCAACTTTCTTGTAGGTCTCCTGTTTCCAGTGACCTGTTATACACCATAGAGAGTGGCACACTTAGGGCTTCTGCATCTTCTTTTAGTATCCACGGTGAGATTTTGTCAGTCCCAACAGCCTTTGTGCTGGGGCATATGTGGGGAGAGGGACGCGTGATCCATGTTGAGGTAATGGGGGCGGGGGTATGAGTGAGTTGGGGGTATGTGGGGGGGATGCCTGGGAGGGTAGGGGCATGTGTTGGTGTGTATTTAGCTAGGGCAGTAATGGGTGAGGAGGCTTTGTGAACGTAGAGGGTACGGGTGAGCCGTGGAGCCTTATGGAGGCCGTGGAGCCTTATGGAGAGGGCGGAGGAAGGTGGGAGAGGGCGGGGAGGGTGAGAGACGTGAGTGGGAGGATAAAGTGGGTGTGTGAGGATAGACAAGAGTCTCACACATATTACCAGCTTCCGGTAGAGCGGTGAATCACTGTCAGGGGCGTGGGAGTTGTGGTAGTGTGTGTTCTTGTGAGAACCCTGCCCCGCCCGCCCACACCCCGCCCCGCCCACACACACCCCGCCCATAGTCCCTCAACAAGCACCATTCCTCTTGACCTGACTTATGGCTTCACAAGTGAGGTTCGCCCCGGCTCGTGTGATCCGTAACTCTCCACAGTAAGAGCCACTCACCGGAGCCGTCCTCAAGCGCCCTCTCTCTCTCTCTCTCTCTTGGTGTTCAGTGAAGCATTCTTCCCGAAAGGTATCCTGGGCGGGCCTTGAGCCTCTGGCTGACCTGATGTTTAGCCTTCACGCTTTAGATGAGGTGCGACCATGACAATCAGGTGAGGTGCAACCTTGAGAGCTAGGTGACCTGTTATCCAATTATTTACCTTACCTTAACAGCCTTACCTTACCAACCTTACTGTGGGTAAGGGTGCACTTGGGAGCATCCGTTTTAGCAAACTTGGCTGAGACGAAAATGCATCACGTTTTTTCTTTGATCTCTGCAAGTTTATAGATACTGCGTCGCTGCCTTAATACTGGTAAACAAAAGAAGCTTACATAGCCCATTTATCACAGCTGAGCACCAGAGTGTAGCTGTAATAAAGAACAGCAGAAGATTACACAGCGCAGCAGTTTATCGCTGATAGCAACCAGATTAATTTAACGAAGCGACTGGCTCATTCCCGCCGCACCTTACCCGCCACGGACGGCTTGGGAGGGGTGACTCAGGTACGCCGCCACGGACGGCTTGGGAGGGGTGACTCAGGTACGCCGCCACGGACGGCTTGGGAGGGGTGACTCAGGTACGCCGCCACGGACGGCTTGGGAGGGGTGACTCAGGTACGCCGCCACGGACGGCTTGGGAGGGGTGACTCAGGTACGCCGCCACGGACGGCTTGGGAGGGGTGACTCAGGTACGCCGCCACGGACGGCTTGGGAGGGGTGACTCAGGTACGCCGCCACGGACGGCTTGGGAGGGGTGACTCAGGTACGCCGCCACGGACGGCTTGGGAGGGGTGACTCAGGTACGCCGCCACGGACGGCTTGGGAGGGGTGACTCAGGTACGCCGCCACGGACGGCTTGGGAGGGGTGACTCAGGTACGCCGCCACGGACGGCTTGGGAGGGGTGACTCAGGTACGCCGCCACGGACGGCTTGGGAGGGGTGACTCAGGTACGCCGCCACGGACGGCTTGGGAGGGGTGACTCAGGTACGCCGCCACGGACGGCTTGGGAGGGGTGACTCAGGTACGCCGCCACGGACGGCTTGGGAGGGGTGACTCAGGTACGCCGCCACGGACGGCTTGGGAGGGGTGACTCAGGTACGCCGCCACGGACGGCTTGGGAGGGGTGACTCAGGTACGCCGCCACGGACGGCTTGGGAGGGGTGACTCAGGTACGCCGCCACGGACGGCTTGGGAGGGGTGACTCAGGTACGCCGCCACGGACGGCTTGGGAGGGGTGACTCAGGTACGCCGCCACGGACGTCTCGAGAGAGGTGACTCAGGTACGCCGCCACGGACGTCTCGAGAGAGGTGACTCAAGTACACCGCCACGGACATCTCGAGAGAGGTGACTCAAGTACGCCGCCACGGACATCTCGAGAGAGGTGACTCAGGCACGCCGCCACGGACGTCTCGAGAGAGGTGACTCAAGTACGCCGCCACGGACGTCTCGAGAGGGGTGACTCAGGTACGCTGCCACGGACGTCTCGAGAGAGGTGACTGAGGTACGCTGCCACGGACGTCTCGAGAGAGGTGACTGACGTACGTCGGATGATCCTGTCAGTGTTCTCCCGAGACGACGGAGTCCATAAGAATAAGGACACTGCATTATACCTAGCGGTCCATACGAGTGAACTCTCAATTATATCCACCCCAAACCCCTCCATATATGTCTAACCTACGCTTGAAACAATCAAGTGATCTATTATCCAACAATCAAGTCCCTTATGTTACCCGGTATACAAATATACCTACCACACACAGTAGTAGAATTTCTGGTTGCAATTCTTTTAACCATGTCGTAGCGCAGTCGATTAAGGCAGCGTCTGGGATGCTCTCGGACGTCGATTCGAACCCTCGTCACGGCCCTTGTGGATTTGTTCAATAAACCTACGTGTTTCCAAACCGGTATATATATTTACACAGGTTTTTCCTGAATATAAACTGATCCGATTTATAACTATTCTGTCGATATATATAACACTTTAACAATGTATCTCTTGTCCCATTCGTTCATTTGTACGCATCAATCGTGTCCTTTCGTAACTCTTCGACTGTATAGAAAATGTCGTCGTGTCTCCATTTTCTGATGTTTGGCCGCCAAACGCTTTCTCAATCTCTTCATATTAATGGTTCCTATTTCCTGGGATTAAGTATGTCATCCTTCGCTGACCACGTTCAGGTGAATTCGTGTCCATTATACAGTATTGTGGCCAGAATTGCATTATCTAAATATCGTTGAGGACTAACGTTGTTTTATTGCTAATGCTTCTGGAAATAAATCCCAGTACCTCATTCCCAGAATCTAAATCCCAATATATGCCTTATTCCGTATATTTATTATGCATTGGGAGCATCGTAGCTCTTCAGTCTGGCAAGGGCTATGCTGTCCTTACTCTGTTCTTGGTACCCCAGATCACAGTTCTGTTGTCCTTGGTACTCCAGGTCATTGTTCTGTTATCCTTGGTACTCCAGGTCATTGTTCTGTTGTCCTTGGTACTCCAGATCATTGTTCTGTTGTCTTTGGTACTCCAGATCATTGTTCTGTTGTCCTTGGTACTCCAGATCATTGTTCTGTTGTCCTTGGTACTCCAGATCATTGTTCTGTTGTCCTTGGTACTCCAGATCATTGTTCTGTTGTCCTTGGTACTCCAGATCATTGTTCTGTTGTCCTTGGTACTCAAGATCATTGTTCTGTTGTCCTTGGTACTCCAGATCATTGTTCTGTTGTCCTTGGTACTCAAGATCATTGTTCTGTTATCCTTGGTACTCCAGGTCATTGTTCTGTTGTTCTTGGTACTCAAGATCATTGTTCTGTTGTCTTTGGTACCCCAGATCATCGTTCTGTTGTCCTTGGTACCCCAGGTCATTGTTCTGTTGTTATTGGTACCCCAGATCATCGTTCTGTTGTCCTTGGTATCCCAGATCATCGTTCTGTTGTCCTTGGTACCCCAGGTCATTGTTCTGTTGTCCTTGGTACTCCAGGTCATTGTTCTGTTGTCCTTGGTACTCCAGGTCATTGTTATGTTGTCCTTGGTACCCCAGATCATTGTTCTGTTGTCATTGGTACCCCAGGTCATCGCCCAGTACCAGACTGTCACCAGCACCTCTCCTACCCCCGGATAGGCAACAAAAAAAGGTAGCTGGGATGACTTGACTATCCTTTACACCTCTCCGTCTGCCTTCCGATCCTCTGCTTTGTATTTGTCTGGCGTCTGGGCTGATGACGCAGACACACGAGAGAGAGAGAGAGAGAGAGAGAGAGAGAGAGAGAGAGAGAGAGAGAGAGAGAGAGAGAGAGAGAGAGAGAGAGAGAGAGAGAGAGAGAGAGAGAGAGAGAGATTTTGCATAGTAACTGATTATTTACATTCATTTCTATCACTCTCCTTCATTCATTCATTCACCATCTGCTGCCATTCATTGACTACATTCACCCCCTAGAGGCTCTTTAGCCTCCTGCTAAAGTTGACAAAAAATTATCGTCACGCTACCTTCTCCTTGAGGGGTCAGTCGGCCTTTCTGCCACATGGAGTGACTTGGGCGACGACCTCTGTGTCCCCCTAGACGGTGGCCTGCCTCCCTGTCTGGATGGACGGTGGCCTGCCTCCCTGTCTGGATGGACGGTGGCCTGCCTCCCTGTCTGGATAGACAGGGGTGTTTCTGGTTCTCTCTGGATAGCTCTATTCATCATACCTAGGCCAGAAGGGCGCGGCATATCCTATTAACTACGGGCTAGTGGCCTGTCTTATACAGGCTCTTCTTGCTTATTCTTCCTGTCTAACCTGGGAGTTAGACAGCCCGTAGCAGCTGTCTAACTCCCAGGTACCTATTTACTGTTAGGTAACAAGGGCATCAGAGTTAATGAAACTCTGCCCATCTGTCTCCACCGGGCGCGGGGATCAAACCCCGATCCCTAGGTCCACGAGTCAAAAGCGCTGTCCACTCGGCCACCCAGCCCCTGTGTGTGTGTGTGTGTGTGTGTGTGTGTGTGTGTGTGTGTGTGTGTGTGTGTGTGTGTGTGTGTCTACCACACATCTTTCCTCAATGATATACTCTTATTAAATAATATTAAATCTGGTAGCTTAGACACAGATATTAATGAACTTGAATGGTTATAAATAGGAGCTGCCTCGTATGGGCCTAATAGATGTGCTACTGTTACCCCTAACTACCACGTTTAAGGAACATTCACGACCACATCGCAAATGAGGTCTCGCAGGTGGAAACATGTCGCCAGAATGAACAGGCTAAGTCCACAAGCTGGGTCAGATCTTGGGTCATCAGAGGTCACCCCCAAACTGCGTGACCCCTTGCGCTTATTGCAGTATTCTGAGGCCACCCGGGTGGAGAGGACTGACAGACAGCGCTAGTTAAATGGTGCACAGTAGTTAATACTGTCTGAATAAGTAAATAAAAAAGGAAATATTGTTTGCAATGGCGACTGTCCATGCCAAACAATAATACCACTTTATGTCTTTATTATCGTCGTGTCTCTTAAATATTACTGTCATGTCTCCTCGATTACGTAATCGAGGAGACATGACAACGACATAGAACATTTTCAGGGAAATAATCAAAGACAAAATTAAGAACAATATCAGAAAATAGACAAGATGTCTGGGAACCAAAGCAGCACATGTGCCATAGGATCATTAGGAAGCACTTCAGCGTAATATTGTTAACAAAGTGGATAAGAGGGAAAGATGGTAGAAACCAATTCAATAAATAGCTTAAAAAAAAGGGATATGATTAGAAGGCAGAATGTAAAGGGATTGACTGAATTAAACTACTGACAGCTATCACAGGGATTAGGAGCTAGCGCTCAACCCTACCAGCACATTTAAGTGAGTACACACACACACACACACACACACACACACACACACACACACACACACCACAAGTAATGTGGTGGAGGCTGACTCCATACACAGTTTCAAGTGTAGATATGATAGAGCCCAATAGGCTCAGGAATCTGTACACCTGTTGATTGACGGTTGAGAGGCGGGACCAAAGAGCCAAAGCTCAACCCCCGCAAACACAACTAGGTGAGTACACACACACACACACACACACACACACACACACACACACACACACACACACACACACACACACACACACACATACATACACACACACACACGAAAGAAAAGGCTGGGATTTTGAGGAGATGGATATTCAGGGCTGTGAAGGTTTCAGTGACTACATAGCAGGTACTGTAACAAATGGAGGGAAAAAAATTATAGTCGCAGTCATATATAATCCACCACCAAATGACAGAAGACCTAGACAGGAATATGATAGAAACAACATGGCCACCATTAACATAATAGAAAGAGCAGCTTCTGTTGCTAGCAGGAATGGATCTGGACTACTAATTATGGGAGACTTCAACCATGGGAAGATAGATTGGAAGAACAGAGACCCGCATGGAGGACCAGAAACATGGAGAGCTAAGCTGCTGGACGTGGCAACAAGAAACTTTCTAAGCCAGCATACCAAAGAGCCAACAAGAATGAGAGGAGAAGATGAACCAGCAATGCTTGATTTGATATTTACCCTAAATGAATGGGATATAAGGGAAGTTAAGATGGAAGCGCCCTTGGGAATGAGTGAGCACAGTGTATTGAACTTTGAGTACCTGGTAGAGCTAGGACTTATCTCCCCCCAAAAAGAACTAGGAATCAAAAGGCTGGCATACCGAAAGGGGAATTATGAACAGATGAGAAGTTTCCTAAGTGAAATACCTTGGGACACAGACCTCAGAGACAAGTCTGTACAGGGTATGATGGACTATGTTACCCAAAAGTGTCAGGAGGCAGTAAACAGGTTCATCCCGGCCCAAAGGGAAAAATCCGAGAAGCAACAAAAGAATCCATGGTATAATAGGGCATGTATGGAAGCGAAGAAACTGAACAAGAAGGCGTGGAGGAACTTCCGGAATAACAGAACACCAGAAAGCAGGGAGAGATACCAGAGAACCAGGAATGAGTACGTCAGGGTGAGAAGAGAAGCAGAGAAAATTTTTGAAAATGATATAGCAAACAAAGCCAAGACCGAACCAAAGCTACTCCACAGTCACATCAGAAGGAAAACAACAGTGAAAGAACAGGTATTGAAACTTAGAACAGGCGAGGACAGGTATACAGAGAATGACAGAGAGGTGTGTGAGGAACTCAACAAGAGGTTCCAGGAGGTCTTCACAATGGAACAGGGTGAGGTCACTGTGCTAGGAGAAAGGGAGGTAAACCAGGCGGCCTTGGAGGAGTTCGAAATTACGAGAGAAGAGGTCAAGAGACACCTGCTGGATCTGGATGTTAGAAAGGCGGTTGGTCCAGATGGGATCTCACCATGGGTACTGAAAGAGTGTGCAGAGGCACTTTGCTTGCCACTCTCCATAGTGTATAGTAAATCACTAGAGACGGGAGACCTACCAGAAATATGGAAGACGGCGAATGTGGTCCCAATATACAAAAAGGGCGACAGACAAGAGGCACTGAACTACAGGCCAGTGTCCTTGACTTGTATACCATGCAAGGTGATGGAGAAGATCGTGAGAAAAAACCTGGTAACACATCTGGAGAGAAGGGACTTCGTGACAAATCGCCAACATGGATTCAGGGAGGGTAAATCTTGCCTTACAGGCTTGATAGAATTCTACGATCAGGTGACACAGATTAAGCAAGAAAGAGAGGGCTGGGCGGACTGCATTTTCTTGGATTGTCGGAAAGCCTTTGACACAGTACCGCATAAGAGGCTGGTACATAAGCTGGAGAGACAGGCAGGTGTAGCTGGTAAGGTGCTCCAGTGGATAAGGGAGTATCTAAGCAATAGGAAGCAGAGAGTTACGGTGAGGGGTGAGACCTCCGATTGGCGTGAAGTCACCAGTGGAGTCCCACAGGGCTCTGTACTCGGTCCTATCTTGTTTCTGATATATGTAAATGATCTCCCGGAGGGTATCGATTCATTTCTCTCAATGTTTGCGGACGATGCTAAAATTATGAGAAGGATTAAAACAGAAGAGGACTGTTTGAGGCTTCAAGAAGACCTAGACAAGCTGAAGGAATGGTCGAACAAATGGTTGTTAGAGTTTAACCCAACCAAATGTAATGTAATGAAGATAGGTGTAGGGAGCAGGAGGCCAGATACAAGGTATCATCTGGGAGAGGAAATTCTTCAGGAGTCAGAGAAGGAAAAAGACTTGGGGGTTGATATCACGCCAGACCTGTCTCCTGCAGCACATATCAAGCGGATAACATCAGCGGCATATGCCAGGCTGGCCAACATACGAACGGCATTCAGAAACTTGTGTAAAGAATCATTCAGAACTTTGTATACCACATATGTCAGGCCAATCCTGGAGTATGCAGCCCCCAGCATGGAGTCCATATCTAGTCAAGGATAAGACTAAACTGGAAAAGGTTCAAAGGTTTGCCACCAGACTAGTACCCGAGCTGAGAGGTATGAGCTACGAGGAGAGACTACGGGAATTAAACCTCACTTCGCTGGAAGACAGAAGAGTTAGGGGGGACATGATCACCACATTCAAGATTCTGAAGGGGATTGATAGGGTAGATAAAGACAGTCTATTTAACACAAGGGGAACACGCACAAGGGGACACAGGTGGAAACTGAGTGCCCAAATGAGCCACAGAGATATTAGAAAGAACTTTTTTAGTGTCAGAGTGGTTGACAAATGGAATGCATTAGGGGGTGATGTGGTGGAGGCTGACTCCATACACAGTTTCAAGTGTAGATATGACAGAGCCCGATAGGCTCATGAATCTGTACACCTGTTGATTGACGGTTGAGAGGCGGGACCAAAGAGCCAGAGCTCAACCCCCGCAAACACAACTAGGTGAGTACACACACACACACACACACACACACACACACACACACACACACACACACACACACATGCCCAAGGGAAGCAATCATAGAAGAAAAGATCAGATAAAACTGGTGCAGCACAAAACAATTGAGAAAGAGGACTGGGGTTCGCTGACCACGTAACAGGTATGATAATACCAGGAGCCCCGGTAATGGTGGTACCAATAATTTAGGTCGGCCCAGGGCTTTTAGTTGCCACAACTACCAGCCCTAGGCCTATCGCACGCCTATGTGGCAAACATTCTCAAGATTCCTCAGACTGCTTCAAAGACAGTTCACCGATATGCATATTCATATGTACGTATGCATACCTATACACATACATACACACTGAGTTGTAGATGGTTGGAACATGTTAAGGGAGAGGATGATAGTCTCGAGGTGTCATACGACAAAGAGTACTGGGAAGACGGGACACCGCGAACGCATCATGTCCACCTTCCGTGTCCTCTCTAGGGTGTCCACCTTCCGTGTCCTCTCTAGGGTGTCCACCTTCCGTGTCCTCTCTAGGGTGTCCACCTTCCGTGTCCTCTCTAGGGTGTCCACCTTCCGTGTCCTCTCTAGGGTGTCCACCTTCCGTGTCCTCTCTAGGGTGTCCACCTTCCGTGTCCTCTCTAGGGCGTCCACCTTCCGTGTCCTCTCTAGGGTGTCCACCTTCCGTGTCCTCTCTAGGGCGTCCACCTTCCGTGTCCTCTCTAGGGTGTCCACCTTCCGTGTCCTCTCTAGGGTGTCCACCTTCCGTGTCCTCTCTAGGGTGTCCACCTTCCGTGTCTTCACCAGTCAAATCTCAATTCAATTTCAGGACCCCATGTTTCGGGGCAGTACTGGTCGGGACACAGGCAGGAGCATAGCAATTTCGTCCTGATAGTGATCGAGGAAGACTGTCAATTCCTACCACGATCTACCTGGCCAGCGAAGGCACTGATCTCTTAGGTATGCGATTCTCTCTAACATTCAAATCGGCCAGGGTACTGATCTGTGATGACTGGCCTTTTGCATGTGTTATTTGACTTTTCGTTTAATTACCTGTCATTCTGTTTATCTGTATCAAATGTTGAGCTCCGACATAGGTTGTACTGCAACATATGTTGAATTGTAAGATTTTTTGAAGCATATGTTGTCACAGTGGAACCTTTTGTGCCACATATCGTGCCAAAGGGTAGAAGAGGGTGCTGTGGGACACACTATGACACACTGTTCCAACTCTACATACACAGTTTCAAATGTAGATTTGATATGAGCCCAATAGGCTCAGGAACCTGTACACCAGTTGAGAAGCGGGACCAAAGAGCCAAAGCTCAACTCCCCCCCCCCCCCTCGCAAGCACAACTAAGTGAGTACTGTTTTGATACCAGCTCTCTAACCCTATCCATAGAGGACAGAAGAAAATGTAAATCTGATGGTTAGCATTGTAAATATGTGGCCACGTCTGTGGTAGAAAATTATAATAATAAAAATGTTTTTATCTGAATTCCAGTGTTTCTGCCATGGCCTTAAACGCTTGTGCTGTGAGACTCAGCAGCTTGGAGGCCATCTCCAAGCTTGGGCCCCTCCATATGGCCGGAAAGCTAGGCTGTAATGTGTATTTTGTTGATACAGCGCCATACTTGTGCTGTATGTTGGTACACCTGTGTGTTGAGTGTTGGTACACCTGCTTCTATGGTCAGTTGGAGCGACTGGGGGACTTTGTTGTTCTTCAGTAAATGTTAGGTTGAGATGTGTAGATTCACAGAACATTACTTAGTGTGGGCTGTGATCCTGCTTCCTCCTCCGCCCTCTCTCTCTCTCTCTCTCTCTCTCTCTCTCTCTCTCTCTCTCTCTCTCTCTCTCTCTCTCTCTCTCTCTCTCTCTCTCTCTTTCTCTCTCTCTCTCTCTCTTTCTCGCTCACCTCTCTCTCTCTCTCTCTCTCTCTCTCTCTCTCTCTCTCTCTCTCTCTCTCTCTCTCTCTCTCTCAAGTCGTTTCATCTACCGCTGCCTCTGGCAACTGTCTGAACTTCCGGTCTCACCTCCATACATCTAGGTACACCTGTCCTGGTGTGAGGGGGCTACCTGTCCTTGTGTGAGGGGGCTACCTGTCCTGGTGTGAGGGGGCTACCAGTCCTGGTGTGAGGGGGCTACCTGTCCTGGTGTGAGGGGGCTACCTGTCCTGGTGTGAGGGGCTACCTGTCCTGGTGTGAGGGGGCTACCTGTCCTGGTGTGAGGGGGCTACCTGTCCTGGTGTGAGGGGGCTACCTGTCCTGGTGTGTGAGGGGGCTACCTGTCCTGGTGTGAGGGGGCTACCTGTCCAGGTGTGAGGGGGCTACCTGTCCTGGTGTGAGGGGGCTACCTGTCTTGGTGTGAGGGGGCTACCTGTCTAGGTGTGAAGGGGCTACCTGTCCTGGTGTGAGGGGGCTACCTGTCCTGGTGTGTGAGGGGGCTACCTGTCCTGGTGTGAGGGGGCTACCTGTCCTGGTGTAAGGGGGCTACCTGTCCTGGTGTGAGGGGGCTACCTGTCCTGGTGTGAGGGGGCTACCTGTCCTGGTGTGAGGGGGCTACCTGTCCTGGTGTGAGGGGGCTACCTGTCCTGGTGTGAGGGGGCTACCTGTCCTGGTGTGAGGGGGCTACCTGTCCTGGTGTGAGGGGGCTACCTGTCCTGGTGTGAGGGGGCTACCTGTCCTGGTGTGAGGGGGCTACCTGTCCTGGTGTGAGGGGGCTACCTGTCCTGGTGTGAGGGGGCTACCTGTCCTGGTGTGTGAGGGGGCTACCTGTCCTGGTGTGAGGGGGCTACCTGTCCTGGTGTAAGGGGGCTACCTGTCCTGGTGTAAGGGGGCTACCTGTCCTGGTGTGAGGGGGCTACCTGTCCTGGTGTAAGGGGGCTACCTGTCCTGGTGTGAGGGGGCTACCTGTCCAGGCGTGCCGGGGTGTGGTGTGAGATGTGTGTGTGGGTCGGGGAGTGTAGGCGGGAGACATATATGCTGCCCAATCGTCGGACCTTGGGACGAGTCAGTGTGTAGTTTGGCTGTGTTTAGAGAAGAGCTGAAGGGGACCTTAGGGCCGCCTCTCCCGCCTTCGCTACACATCTGCTGGTTAGTAAACAAACGCCCTCTCCCCCTCTCTCCATTTGGCGCCATTTTATGATAAACTATTTCATTTTTTTTGTTTACTGATTATGTAAATTCCATGATTCTAAGTGCTCGACTGTGTCACGGTTTTGTGTGTTTGTTATGTTTGACATAAGTGTTTGTTTGTGTTAATCTGTAATTGTATTATTATTTTCTGGTCCTATGATAGGCCTAGGTGTGGCCTTGTTCCGCCTGAATAGTTCTCCAAGATAAACGACCCGCGTACAATGAAAGAGTTGACTTAACTTATATCTGCTTAAATACGTGTTTCAATAATTATTCTTACTGTTTAATTGGGATATTAATCTTGCCCAGTATTAAATAAGAAAACTTAAGATATGCTCCATGTTTTATCCCAAAACTAACAAAATTATATATATATATATATATATATATATATATATATATATATATATATATATATATATATATATATATATATATATATATATATATATATATATATAATGTGTGTAAATCATGAAAGTTAACACGTGATGAAAATGTTACAGTGTCAGACCACAGAGGAAGAATTGAAACAGGAATTTCCTTAAATACTTAAGGAAATTCCTGTTTCAATTCTTCCTCCGTGGTCTGACACTGTCATATATATCAAATGATAAACCTGAATGGTAAACAGGCCTCACTGTAAATATTTGAAAGTTCCAAATGCCCCTTGCTGGGACTCGAACCTCCGCCCGCGTGATACAAAGTCGAGTGCTGTACCACTGTACCACCACTAAACAAAAAGCACGGGAAAGTCTTTATGAACTCATTGAACTCCATGCACCCGAGTGCATGGAATTGCACTCCGATGTTTCTTCATGTCCTGTCACCGCTCCTGTGCCAGGTAAGTCCACTGCGGGCTCACCATAGCCCGTGCTACTTGGAACTTTTTCCGAGTAACTGAATCTATAACAACAACATGTCTTGTCACGGGCTATTATTCATGCCCGTGCCACCTCTTGGGTGGCTTAATCTTTATCAATCAATCAGCATGTCCTGTCATCCCTCACTAGAGAATGAACCTTTTAGGTTCGAAACGTTGTGTAAATTAAAATAAATACATTATACAGTTATTGTTCTTCTCGTCAACCTTGAACAAATATGACAATTGGATAAATCCTCTTTCATTTAAACCAAGATACAAGAGCACTGGTCACAGGGATAGCAGCCCTAAACAAGAAAATAATCAACACGGAATATGTAGTCATATTCAATGACGACCAAAAACATAAACAATGATTCTAGCACGAATTATTCACACCACTTGGTCCGGGAGACATCTCCCGTCACGCAGGGTGCAGTCGCACCTCCACAGATCTCCAGTATCATCTATTGATACTGGAAATGGCTCAAGAGGGCCACCACTTACGGGCTATTCATGCCCGTGCCACCTTTTGGGTGGCTTAATCTTCTCTCTCTCTCTCACGAATTTTCTATATTATTCTTAAGTTATTCTTCATTCGGGAAGGAAATTGAAGAATTATCTAAAGTTTACTTGACACCATTAGTGGGACTGACGTGTTTTGCTAAAACACACGTCAACATCCTCAGAGGCAGAGGGATAGTGAATATAAATAAGCAAAGACACAAGTATATACATTGGGATGTGAAAACTGAGATAAAAAGATTATTAGACATAGCCGGAGTACTTCCCATTAAACATCTAAACTAAATCTAAAGCAACAACATTGCCCGGTATCCTTTAGAAGGATACCCGCCCCACGTCACACCAAATGTGCATGTGTATGTCAAATTGTGTGCAGTAGCCTACTTGTGAGTACAAATAATGTGTGTGTGTGTGTGTGTGTGTATCGCGCACACGCGCACACACACACACACACACACACACACACACACACACACACACACACACACACACACACACACACACACACACACACTTGGGATGATCCCGGGAATGCAATACACTCCGCCTTCCCGGAGGAGACGCATGCGTAATAGAATCAAGCCAAACCGCCACATAGGAGGGGATTCAAATGACTTATCTGGAGAAGCTCTGCCACCAAAACAATCCCCAACACCCTTCAGAGTCCTCCCTAGAAGAGTGAGAAACATACCCACCTCGTAGAAAGAGACCGCGGTTGTTCAACGTCCTCCCAGCAAGCATAAGAAATATTGCCGGAACAACCGTGGACATTTTCAAGAGGAAACTAGATTTATTCCTCCAAGGAGTGCCGGACCAACCGGACTGTGGTGGGTATGTGGGCCTGCAGGCCGCTCCAAGCAACAGCCTGGTGGACCAAACTCTCACAAGTCGAGCCTGGCCTCGGGCCGGGCTTGGGGAGTAGAAGAACTCCCAGAACCCCATCAACCAGGTATCAACCAGGTATCAACCAGACCTTCAGACCCTAAGTGACACAGCGAGAGAGAGAGAGAGAGAGTAATGCTGCTGGTCCTTCGCAGCATAGATGTGACATAGAGCGTAGTAAGAGATGTGGTGTTCCGGCCGGGAGCACTCAAGATTTACCTGATTTACCTGAGGGGGCCACTTAACACCATTGGCCTCGACGAGGACAGGAAGCCGGCGGCTTGTAGAACGTCCCCCCCCCCTCTCCCCCATAACAAGAGAGGTAATTTTTGGTTGTTTCATTCGACCAAGTTTGAACAGTTTGTCATTCGAGTTTGTACAGCTTTGGTTTTATTTTGGTGTGAGTTGGGAGGAGCTTGTGCCAGGGAATGGAGGGCTACATAGGTTAGGCACAGTGTATAAAGGCTCAATATCAGTGACAAGTAAATACACAAAATCACTAGACATACATAAACTGTTATTTACCCAAAAGTTTTCTCTCACTTCCCGCCAAACACACACCGGAACTACGACGTTGATACAACGTTCGAACAACTTTTAACACCTAACCAGTTATAACAACTAATATAGCAAGTTGTAACAACGTTCTAATACGTCATAAACACGTTAAGCCAAGATGTAACAACTTTATTACAAGTTGTAACAAGCGGAAAATAGAGACAGTTTCGGTTTGTGTCTCCAGGGTTCCTACCTTTCTCTCTCTCTCTCTCTCTCTCTCTCTCTCTCTCTCTCTCTCTCTCTCTCTCTCTCTCTCTCTCTCTCTCTCTCTCTCTCTCTCTCTCTCTCCTCACCCCCCCCCCAGCACAGGGGCTGTGTTCTCTAGCTGGAGACAACCAATAATCGCCGACTTCCTGGGGACCTGGAAGTGAATCATAGACCTGGACACCGAGGAACATTACCGTCGACACAGTACACACACCTTACATGTGAGCGGCTCATTACATGTGTGAGTCGTCTTCTACATATATGGCTATCATGTTATTAAATGCGAACGTTTGCACGTGTGTTTGTAAGGTTATCGTTCGAACCCCTTTTCGAATGAAGTTCGAATAAAACTTTTGTGAGGAGGCCAAGAGTCTTGTTGTAATACACACAACACTCTCTCTTGGTGATTTGAATGCCGCATATGTAATGATCCTTGTCGCGTGTCCTCGTCCTCTTCTCACTCTCTCTTGAGGTTATCTTGAGATGATTTCGGGGCTTTTTAGTGTCCCCGCGGCCCGGTCCTCGACCAGGCCTCCACCCCCAGGAAGCAGCCCGTGACAGCTGACTAACACCCAGGTACCTATTTTACTGCTAGGTAACAGGGGCATAGGGTGAAAGAAACTCTGCCCAATGTTTCTCGCCGGCGTCTGGGATCGAACCCAGGACCACAGGATCACAAGCCCAGCGTGCTGTCCGCTCGGCCGACCGGCTCTGCCTCCATCCCCACCCTTCAAGAAGCAGGGAGGCAGAGAGAGTACTCACTAGCAGCCTAGTGCGCCGACGCCATGCCTAAGCGTGCAACATTCTTCATACTAAACATCTCAGGTACATTCATCCTCTCACTTTCTGCCCCGAGAGTTCTAATCGTTGCACGTCTCAACATTTTTCCTGTTGTTGTCTCTCACTCAGGTCATGAATCCATGACCTGAGTGATCTAAGGAAGGTTTGAGCTGAGTCAAGACTCATAAATGAGTCAAGGGGGGTGAGTGATAGCAGTGAGTCACACACCAACCAGCAGACGCCGTGCCAAATATGGAAGTCTCCACCACCTTGTTCCCGCACAGCTCCTCTCTGTCGCGGCCAAGCCTCGCCCTCCCTCCCCTGTCAAGCTGCCCTCCCTCCCCTCTCAAGCTGCCCTCCCTCCCCTCTCAAGCTGCCGTCTCTCTGTCCCCTATCATGCTGCCGTCTCTCTGTTCTCTGTCAAGCTGCCGTCCCTCTGTCCTCTGTCAAGTTCCCCTTTGTAACCTATCCAGTTCCTCCGTTTTCTGGACACAATTATAATGTTTTGAGAGAGAGAGAGAGAGAGAGAGAGAGAGAGAGAGAGAGAGAGAGAGAGAGAGAGAGAGAGAGAGAGAGAGAGAGAGAGAGAGAGAGAGAGAGAGAGAGAGAGAGTGTGTGTGTGTGTGTGTGTGTGTTTGGGGAGCTACCCAACCTGTCACCCAGAGACTCCACAGAGCCTCAGAGGAAATAACTGCGAGGCTTTCAACATCAGTTGGTGGTGACGAGGTTCTTCTTCCTCAGTTTTGTGTGTGTGTGTGTGTGTGTGTGTGTGTGTGTGTGTGTGTGTGTGTGTGTGTGTGTGTGTGTGTGTGTGTGTGTAGGGGCTGTGGAAGGCCCTTTACCGTTCTGGTCCTAGGGGGCTGTGGAAGTCTGAATACATTGATCATTCGATATTTATCCTCTGAATACTGTATATAGTAATGTGGAGCACATGTATGTACTGTGGCGGGACCCATGCTCCTGTATACACAGTGGTGAGGGCTATGCTCCTGTATACACAGTGGTGAGGGCTATGCTCCTGTATACACAGTGGTGAGGGCTATGCTCCTGTATACACAGTGGTGAGGGCTATGCTCCTGTATACACAGTGGTGAGGGCTATGCTCCTGTATACACAGTGGTGAGGGCTATGCTCCTGTATACACAGTGGTGAGGGCTATGCTCCTGTATACACAGTGGTGAGGGCTATGCTCCTGTATACACAGTGGTGAGGGCTATGCTCCTGTATACACAGTGGTGAGGGCTATGCTCCTGTATACACAGTGGTGAGGGCTATGCTCCTGTATACACAGTGGTGAGGGCTATGCTCCTGTATACACAGTGGCGGGGGCCTATGCCCCCCTCTTCCACAAGCACACTTTTTTTCCTCTTCATCACCCTTACCTTACCCTTAAACGCTGCCCCAATGTCACCCTCCTCGTCTGTACCTACACTCCCAGTCCCCCCTCTCCCTGACGCCCGCACGCCCACAGGGTCCTTGTGAGGGCGTGGGCGGCCAGCGAGGTCCTTGATCTGTCTGGAGGACACGAGTAATGCCGTTGTTGACAACGCAGGAATTAAACTGGTGGAGAGAGAGAGAGAGAGAGAGAGAGAGAGAGAGAGAGAGAGAGAGAGAGAGAGAGAGAGAGAGAGAGAGAGAGAGAGAGAGAGAGAGAGAGAGAGAGAGAAAATAAGGAAGGTGTCGTAACATTACTAGTAGAAAATAGAGAAGCAACTGAAGTAATGTTGGAGGATTGGGAGCCACAGGAGTAATAGGAGCGGTGTTAAGGGGAGACTGAGATAAGGGCAGGCACAACAGTCCTCCTCGGTACTGAAGGGGGACAGGTGTAGCTGAAGCAGTAGCTATAGTGCAGAGGGACACTCTGGTATCAAAGGCAAACTTAGACAAGGTTCGTCCTCGCCATCAGTGGGAAATTGACCGCCGGCGGATGTGTTGAGAGCGCCGGTTGGTGGAGTGTCCGTAGCCAGATGTTGTTGTTGTTTTAGACTCAGCTACTCGGAACAAGTTCCAAGTAGCACGGGCTATGGTGAGCTCGTAACTTACCTGGCACAGGAGCGGAGCAAGTAGCACAGGTTATAGTGAGCCCGTAGTGGACTTACCTGGCACTGGATAGCTTCTGAATAGGGTTTGACGATCCATACGAGACATCAACTTCTTAAACTATGATCACATCTATCTACTCCTTCTCTCCTAGCCATTCCTTCACTCTTGGTCTTCACATCCCAGTTGCTATCCGGTTCTCATGGGATCCGTCCAAGTCAATCCATCTTCCTGAAATGATAGCTAGTAATTAATTGATCCAAAGTACCAATATGTAGTGATGGTGCACCAGTACACCACTTGTACTTGTATAGCTTAACAGTCTTGATAAAATAAAGCTAAAAGTCAAACTTAAATATTCCCTAGGTCTAGTATAGAAAATATATGTACTATATTATACCTTAGATAGCGTGTATTAGGCCCAGGATGGCTAGGAGAGGTTAGGTTAGGTCTCATATTTATGTTGCCGTTAAAAAAAATAGTTTCCTGTTTGCCCAAAATTTAATTATACAAAAGCCAACTTTCTGGGAGTCCATCACTACAAATTGACACCTGTCAAGCAAACAGTTACTATAAGCGACTTCAGGATATCGCATGGAACCTTGGACGTCTCCGGGATACCTTATGGTATCTTCGACGTCCTCGGGATAACTATTGGTACCCTCAACGTCTCCGTAATACCTACATGGTACCTTCAACAGGATATATACCTCCCTCCGTTAAGTCCGGATGGTTCCCCTCCACGACAGGTCGTGGTTCTTCAAGCAGGAGGCCGCGTCCAAAGGACTACCTCGTACCCACGACACAACCTCGAGGGACCTCGTACCCACGACACAACCTCGAGGGACCTCGTACCCAAGACACAACCTCAAGGGACCTCGTACCCAAGACACTACCTCGAGGGACCTCGTACCCAAGACACAACTTCGAGGGACCTCGTACCCAAGACACTACCTCGAGGGGCAACATTAAGATCATTCCTGCCCACTGACTCCTGTCATTATCATCATCACTGCTATGTTAAGGTACTCGAACCGGTTCTCAAATGAGCAGCTGTTAAAATAAGAAACATTTGATGGACACCGACATTGAAAAATGTTGTTGGAAATACACAAATTTTCGTACATATAAAAATATTAAGTTTTTTTGGTCTGTGTGTGTAATGACTTTTGGACGTTATTGACGCAACGAGACGAAGCGTAACTGATATGCGAGCTCTTCGGTAACTTTTTCGCTGCTTTCTTTGTTGGGGTCCATTGAGAGCGCTTGCTTTTGTTTCATGTTTGTGCTAGCGGACACCGCTGGCTCCTGCCAACATTAAGGTCTATGCAGGGGCGACTTAACTTCACATTTAAGGGCTGGGGGGGTCATATGTGGCCCTTCCGACGTACTCGGGGAGCACTCGAGACGAGTACTTCGATGTAACCGGACAGTAAGCGAGAACGATGACCTACTTCGATGTGTAACTAGAGAACACATTGGAACAACGATCTAATTCTAAGTTATCTGAAAGCAACCTGGGACGACGACCTAATAGCTTAGATGTAATTGAATATGTTTGATTATATTTATTGTTAGGTCATGATATATTTCGACACGCAAAGCCCGCACACAACTCTCACCTGACACTCAAAACCCGCATGCAACTCTCACCTAACACGCAAAAAACAGCACGCAGCTGTCTTCCGACACGCAAAAACAGCACGCAACTCTCCTCTGACACGCAAAAACAGCACGCAGCTGTCTTCCGACACGCAAAAACAGCACGCAACTCTCCTCCGACACTCAAAAACAGCATGCAACTCTCCTCCGACACTCAAAAACAGCACGCAACTCTCACCTGACACGCAAAAACAGCACGCAACTCTCACCTGACACGCAAAAACAGCACGCAACTCCCCTCTGACACGCAAAAACAACACACAACTCCCCTCTAACACGCAAAAACAGCACGCAACTCCTCTCTGACACGCAAAAACAGCACGCAACTCCCCTCTAACACGCAAAAACCGCACGCAAGTGTCACACGAGACGCAGTTCTCACTATGGCAAACTAAAACTCCTTTAGAAAGATGTAGGTGTCCACCAAGTAGTAAGCTTGCCCTTGAGAGTTGAGTGTTGAAAATGATTACCTGAAAATGATTAATACAAGAATGTCTTACGAGGAGAAACGCGAGGAGCCAGCCTGTGACATCACTCACGCTCTGACGTCACTCACCAGCCTCCATCAAAACACCTCTTAGAATATCTCTGACTTCATGAAATCCGGATACATCAAAACATTGAATAAGAACGGCTTGCTGGAGATGTGGTTAGGCAACGGAATAGGTTCAATATGATGACGGAGCCAAGTTGATGACAACTGATGAGCGCTTCTGTGATTGATTGATTGATTGATTGATTGATGAAGATTTAAGTCACCCAAGAGGTAGCATGGGCATGAATAGCCCGTAATGTATGTGAGCTACGAACGAACTATATATTTAATGGCAGTATGTACCTGCATAAACATTGAGGAGAATACACCAAACATACCAAGTATATACATGCCATTGTTGTTGTTATAGATTCAGCTACTCGGAACAAGCTCCAAGTAGCACGGGCTATGGTGAGCCCGTAGTGGACATTCCTGGCACAGGAGCGGGGCTGTTTATACTTGACAGTATACGGGGGTCATGTATACAGAGGTGTTGGTCATGGTGTTCCCATACACGTCGCTACTTGTAATGACCGGCCATCAATCACCCCTCATACACAGATATACACACACACACACACCTGTCAGCAGGTGTGGTCAGTGGTGATTGTGGCGGCGACGGTGGTGCTTGATGGGCTTGGCTGGGTGCCATCTCCTCCACACCCGTCCCCCATCCTCGCTACACCCATCCCATCCCAGCCCCTCATCTGCCACTATCCATACATCACCTTCCCTTATCCTTCACTCTGACCGCCTCCGCCCTCTACTCATTCCGTCATTCTCTTCACCCCCTTCCTCTTCTTTATCTTTCTGCCTCCCTCACTCCCTCCTTTCCTTCCTGTCTCCCTCCCTCCTTGCCTCTCTCTCTCTCTCTCTCTCTCTCTCTCTCTCTCTCTCTCTCTCTCTCTCTCTCTCTCTCTCTCTCTCTCTCTCTCTCTCTCTCTCTCTTCTTTCAAGTTCCCCTCCCTGTCTGTCTCCTGAAATTTCTGAATTTCAGAGATTTCTGAAAGAGGGAATACATAGCCCCCCACGTCAACCCCCCCCCCCCCCTCCCCAAAAGGCCACGAAGCAGGAGCGGGGAAAGTAGGTCACAGATTTGCCTGACCTTTGATAAGGTACTGAAAAGCATTGAATTTATTATTAACATTAATATAATTATTATTTTTTAACTTTTTTTTTACATATTTTATAATTAAACTATATCTGGAAATGAAGGTGGCTTGTTAGCGTGTCTGTATTTCAGCCCAGAATTGAGCCTTGGGAAGGGAGGATCGACTGGGCTCCGATCCTCAACTGCTTGCCCCTGTTCACCCAGCCTGGTTGTAAGTAAGTAATTATCAAAAGAAGGCACCAAACCGGGAAGGCCCTGTAGCACTAAGGCCTGGTTGTAAGGCGATTGTCCAACGTATAAATTGTGATGTATTGAGGCTAGAGGGTAAACTAGTAGACTCGAGATTGTAGGGTAAACTGAGGCCCTGACCTGCGCGAGGCCCTGGGGGAGGCATCCTAGGCTTCCCTTAACCCTGATCCACCTTTCCCTACCTTTCATGTGTAGCGGCCGTCGTAGCCCCGTCCTCCACCAGCCGGGAAAGTGAAGTTCCTCTGAATTACGTAAATCATTCCATTAGTCTAACCAAAGTAAACCGTATGCACGAAATTGGTCACAACGATTGTGTAGTAACTGTCATCGTAACTTTGTAGAATACAACGGAATGCCAGCAGGTCCTAATCTTAGGCTACGTCGTGACCTTTCTCACAATCTTTATATCTGTTCATGTCATGACTTTTCTCTGACCAAGAAGATTGTATTTTGATGAACATCTTCGAGGAGAGAGAGAGAGAGAGAGAGAGAGAGAGAGAGAGAGAGAGAGAGAGAGAGAGAGAGAGAGAGAGAGAGAGAGAGAGAGAGAGAGAGAGAGAGAGGAGAGAGAGAGAGAGAGACAGAGAGAAGAGAGGTGGGGGGGGGGGAGTAATCATTTCCCAGGGAATTTATCAAAGGAACGCAAATAACCCTTTAGCACGGTGTAGACTGATTGTCTCTCTCAGCCAATCAGCGACTAGGTGACCCTGACATGGTTATCGTAGATAAATGTCAGTGCGTTAGGCAAGGACTCGAACCTTTTCCAAACACCTGCGTTGTATTTTCTCAAACAATTCTGTATATTAATCAACAATACCTTCATACAAATCAGACTAATGCAAAGTGTAAACATCTCTCAAGATATACATAGATACCATGTACTCACCTAATTGTGCTTGCGGGGGTTGAGCTTTGGCTCTTTGGTCAACCATGATATGATAGATATCATGTATGATATCATGATAGATACCATGCATGTGATATGGTTTCCTGTATACCCTATATCAGAGTTGTATATTCGCTTCTTGATAATATTATTCACACATTCAATACAGATGTGTATACATTCATACACAACTATACATGCAGCTCCTATCTTTATATATTCATACACATTCTACACAAAACACACATAAAACTCCTCATATTTACACATACCTTTCTCATCTAGTAAATAAAACAGCCTTTCCTACATGCTTGTATATATTTAAATCTTATTCTATATAAGAAAATATACTATTTTGTCAATGTTAGGCTGTGATGGGCTACAGGGACAAGCCTAGCGTATTGAGTAATGGGCAGCTATCCTGCATATTATATATATATATATATATATATATATATATATATATATATATATATATATATATATATATATATAATATATATATATATATAATATATATATATATATAATATATATATATATATATATATATATATATATATATATATATATATATATATATATAATTTTATAATATAATTTTCACCATTAATATTTCATAATGTTGGCTTCTCTGTCTTCTGCTCGGCTGTATTACTGAAGTAATAATATTTCATAAGTGTCATCACCTTTATTAAAAGTATTATTGTTGCTGATGATAATTATAGTAAAGAGAGGAATTCAAAGCCATAAAAAATAATGAGGTTAATCGCGATAACATGTGAAGAGTAGATGGAAACATCGCGATAATTGATGGAAAATTATAGGTGGCGTTGAGATAATTGATGAAGAACTACGCAAAAACACAAAAAATAGAACAGCTTCACCCGCCAAATTTTGGCCCAAGTAGCCAAATGTTTGACTTTCCCGCCAAATGTTTGATCCAATATGGCGGCGACTCACCTAGGCTAGCGATGCACCGGATAAAACGCCCGCTGTAACTGTGAACGTACTTACGGGCTATTCATGCCCGTGCCACCTTTTGGGTGGCTTAATCTTCATCAATCTGTGAACGTAACAACATCTATCGTGTCCGCAATTACTTTCGCCGACAGCTACAGCAATTATCACAGCGCCTGCATGTGACCTGTGACCTTCCACTCAGACCTGAATCTTTCGTGATTTGCGTTCATTCAAGATGTAAACATCCGCTACATAAGGTTTCCATTTTTTTTTATCATTTCCACATTCGAGAAAACCAGGGGCCAGATTCACGAAAGTACTTACGCAAGCACTTACGAACCTGTACATTTTTTCTCAATCTTTGGCGGCTTTGTTTACAATTATTAAACAAGTAATGAGCTCCGAAGCACCAAGAGGCTGTTTATAACAATAACAACAGTTGATTGGGAAGTTTTCATGATTGTAAACTGTTAAATAAATGTAACCAAAGCCGTCAAAGATTGAGGAAAGATGTACACGTTCCTAAGTATTTGCGTAAGTGCTTTCGTGAATCTGGCCCCTGGACATTTTATGTTGTCGAGATTCAAGATCTGAACGCAAATTCTAAGATATGTTAAGAATAAATGTGTAGAGACAACAGTATTTTTTCTTTTAAAGAATTTTAGAGTGAGATACAAATACAAACCCGTTTTCCGTTGTTGGTAATTTCCCTCCCTGGCGAAATTTTGGACCGTGAGTGAATTTCAGAAATGACTCAAAATTCAGCCCGTCCTCCAAACAAAGACTCATAGTCCATTCCATGCGCCCGCCTAACCCCCTGTTTATGAATGAAAAACGGTTTACACACGACTCACCACTGATGACGTTCGAACATATCCGGAACAAGTGCTTCACCAACGAATTTTGTTCGAACCACAACGCTGTAAATGCTTCACCCACGTACTACAAATACAAATAATCACCAACAGAACCTAAACACCTAACCTTATCAGTCCCTAAATATGTACAATATGCTAATATATAATAATATTAATTTATATTTTAGAAAAATCCTGTTTTGAATGAACAGTATGTTAAAATTGATAAATGCGTCTTTGGGGTCGACCGCTGGATGGAATGGACTTGATCTCAGGACAGGTTACAAAACTAATAATCCCGTGGCTGTGCAATTTACAAAAATAAATACATAAATAAATAAATAATCATATCGCAGTTTTGTTGTTGATATACAAGTCCATATTATTGGCGGGGCAGTTTGGCGGCAAAGATGGAGGCGCCAGGAATGTCCAGAAAACATAAGGGTGTAGCCTCATGTGGTTGTGAGGGGGGGGGTATGAGGTGCCCTCGGTGTGACTCCATACAGGTGTGTGCAGACACTAGAGTGTGTGTGCTGACACTAGAGTGTGTGTGCTGACACTAGAGTGTGTGTGCTGACACTAGTGTGTGTGTGCTGACACTAGAGTGTGTGTGCTGACACTAGAGTGTGTGTGCTGACACTAGAGTGTGTGTGCTGACACTAGAGTGTGTGTGCTGACACTAGTGTGTGTGTGCTGACACTAGAGTGTGTGTGCTGACACTAGAGTGTGTGTGCTGACACTAGAGTGTGTGTGCTGACACTAGAGTGTGTGTGCTGACACTAGTGTGTGTGTGCTGACACTAGAGTGTGTGTGCTGACACTAGAGTGTGTGTGCTGACACTAGAGTGTGTGTGCTGACACTAGAGTGTGTGTGCTGACACTAGAGTGTGTGTGCTGACACTAGAGTGTGTGTGCTGACACTAGAGTGTGTGTGCTGACACTAGAGTGTGTGTGCAGACACTAGAGTGTGTGTGCTGACACTAGAGTGTGTGTGCTGACACTAGAGTGTGTGTGCTGACACTAGAGTGTGTGTGCAGACACTAGAGTGTGTGTGCAGACACTAGAGTGTGTGTGCTGACACTAGAGTGAGTGTGCTGACACTAGAGTGTGTGTGCTGACACTAGAGTGTGTGTGCTGACACTAGAGTGTGTGTGCTGACACTAGAGTGTGTGTGCTGACACTAGAGTGTGTGTGCTGACACTAGAGTGTGTGTGCTGACACTAGAGTGTGTGTGCTGACACTAGAGTGTGTGTGCTGACACTAGAGTGTGTGTGCAGACACTAAAGTGTGTGTGCTGACACTAGAGTGTGTGTGCTGACACAAGAGTGTGTGTGCTGACACTAGAGTGTGTGTGCAGACACTAGAGTGTGTGTGCTGACACTAGAGTGTGTGTGCTGACACTAGAGTGTGTGTGCTGACACTAGAGTGTGTGTGCTGACACTAGAGTGTGTGTGCTGACACTAGAGTGTGTGTGCTGACACTAGAGTGTGTGTGCTGACACTAGAGTGTGTGTGCTGACACTAGAGTGTGTGTGCTGACACTAGAGTGTGTGTGCTGACACTAGAGTGTGTGTGCTGACACTAGAGTGTGTGCTGACACTAGAGTGTGTGTGCTGACAAAAGAGTGTGTGTGCTGACACTAGAGTGTGTGTGCTGACACTAGAGTGTGTGTGCTGACACTAGAGTGTGTGTGCTGACACTAGAGTGTGTGTGCTGACACTAGAGTGTGTGTGCTGACACTAGAGTGTGTGTGCTGACACTAGAGTGTGTGTGCTGACACTAGAGTGTGTGTGCTGACACTAGAGTGTGTGTGCTGACACTAGAGTGTGTGTGCTGACACTAGAGTGTGTGTGCAGACACTAGAGTGTGTGTGCTGACACTAGAGTGTGTGTGCTGACACTAGAGTGTGTGTGCTGACACTAGAGTGTGTGTGCTGACACAAGCTGGCATAATGCTTAATAATAAACCATTATTAACACTATATCAACATATATATAATCAACAATTTAACGACAATATTTTCAAAATTAAAGAATCCTAAAAACAAATCACATGTTTTCCCTAATAAAAGTATAATTAAAGAACCAACGAACTATCCAATCGCCTCGTTACCCAACGACCCAAGTTAAATCATATCTCAGACGCAAATAACAAGTAATCAGTGAAAATGCCTGTTTCAAATTCAAATTTCTCGTAGGTATCGCTAGCGACAAAGAGAATCCAATTCTCTACGATCTGCGGCATGGAGAATACAATTCTAGAACCTTGGCGATAAAAGCCTTAATTTCCTATCGTAACCTCAAGCAGCTGAACCTCTTCAGCGGTTAAGTGGAACACACACACACACACACACACACACACACACACACACACACACACACACACACACACACACACACACACTACCCATAAGCCACCACTCACTGCCCACCCCTTCATCCCAAGATATACAATTACTATCATCAGTAAACGCGACCAAAAAAACTAATCTTATTGAGCTGCAGAAAATGAGAAGCACCATCATTGTGAAGGTGAGAGAGAGAGAGAGAGAGAGAGAGAGAGAGAGAGAGAGAGAGAGAGAGAGAGAGAGAGAGAGAGAGAGAGAGAGAGAGAGAGAGAGAGAGAGAGAAGAGAGAGAGGGGTAGCCTATGCCTCTATGGTGGACGTTGGTATGCCTGTTTTATCTGCAAGGGAACAAACTCAAATGTCTCCTTGAAGAGGGCCAGACCCACCTGCTTGTTCTACAGGCGGGCTCCTTCGCCTTCAGGTGATGTTGCCGGTAACGGGGTAGTGAGAGGAGGGAGGGATTGTGATGGGTGAGGAGATTGTGGTGGGAGGGGGGTTGAGAGGTGGGGGGAGCGGTGGGGGTAAAGTTGCAGGGCATGTTGCAGAAGAGAGGCTATACATACCCAAGGTGAACCGCTCAATATTGGTGGCGAACTGAACTCAACCTCTTCCTGCACGTCTCACTCATACACCAACTTACTCATTCGCTCACTCATCCTCTCCTACTCACAATATTCTGGAAGAAGACACTCCTTGCAATTGCCGACCCCTTAACTGCCCACTTATAATCTTAAGTCCCTCACTCCACCACCCATTTGAGGGTATTTTTGTGTTATGGTCTAAGATCCCAATCCACTTCTTAAACTTGTAGACAACAGCACCATTAGGATAAGACCTATTACTTAAAACCCATTTGTGAACTGGTTTAGGGGTCAAGCAACCGGTGTGTCTGTGATGCAGCGATACATTGACCTCTCGGCTTAACATATGTTTAAAAAAAAAAATTCTGGAGGGTTGAAAAGAGGATTGACCTCTGGTGGTTGACCTCTGGAATCGCAGTAGGCCTGAATAGGAGCCTAAAAGACCGTCCCCCCAAAAAAGGGGGGATGTGAATGGCTGTACTTCCTTGTACTTCAAGTCATCTTGGGGTTGTAGGCCAGTGATGACGTCGATCTTTCGCTTGAATACGTGTTGGCCAAAGCTTTTGTCAAGTGGGTGTAGGTGTCACCTGGTGGCCAGATGGTTCTTAACAGCCAGATGGCTCCACTCAGATGGATCTTCACCTCTACATACCCTCAACCCCTAGGTTCCTCTCTCTCTCTCTCCCTCCCTCTCTCTCTCTCTCTCTCTCTCTCTCTCTCTCTCTCTCTCTCTCTCTCTCTCTCTCTCTCTCTCTCTCTCTCTCTCTCTCTCTCTCTCTCTCTCTCTCCCCGTGGTAACCTGGCTTGTGGTAATCCTTATGATGCCCAACCTGGCTTCGGTGAGGGGGGGGGGTACTCCTTCACGGCGCGTCACATACCCGTTACTGCCTGCCCCCCTCTCCCCCCCTTGTTAGTACCTCTGCCCCCCCCCCCCCCCTCTGTGTGCCCCGTGCCCCTCTGCAACACCGGAGCGGTCAGAGAAGATGAGAGGGAGGAGGGTAGAGAGGGAGAAAGGGGAGAGGGAGGAGGGTAGAGAGGGAGAAAGGGGAGAGGGAGGAGGGTAGAGAGGGAAGGGAGGGGAGGGATTTTGCATGTGGGAGAAAGGGAGGTGGGGAAGGAAAGGGGCCACGAAAGAGAGGGCATGAACGCAGGGAAACAATAGAAAATGCTTCGGAGATGGTGGGAGAACGTGTGGAAATAAGTGTAAACACAATTAAAGGGGGTTAATTAAAGGGTTGGTTAATTAAAGGGGGTTAATTAAAGGGTCCCCATGGCACCTCTGGTGCCATGGGGACCCAATGCCTCGAAGAAGGAAATAAAGAGCATTCAGAGAAAATCTTGTCCTTGGACTCTATATAACGTATGAGTCTTTCTGTTCTCCTATCACCTCTTTTATTATTACTATATACTTTATTATACAAGGTTACAGTTACGAAATAAAAATATTAAAAAAACATAAAAAAACAGTTATATATATATATATATATGTGTGTGTGGGGGGAGGATATATATTATTTTCCTTTATATTATATATTTTTAATGAAAGAAACCAAACTTAGCGCCCAGCGAGGTCACGCCCACTCCCAAGGTAAGAATGTAGGCAGTGTGCACTGTACCACACTCTCTACTTCATGTACAAGGGACAAAATGTTCATAAATATGTATTTAAATGTAATATGTAAACGTGTAGGAGAACGGGAGTCTATACTTTGATACAATAACATCACCAGACACCCACCAGCCAGTGGTGGTGGGGGGGGGGACACCACTCTTGTCCACAACTGGTTACCTGCTCCTCCTGCTCCTGCTGCTGCTGGACTTGTGGCACGTACCCCTCTCTCTTCCTCCATCCTTCTCTCTCTCTCTCTCTCTCTCTCTCTCTCTCTCTCTCTCTCTCTCTCTCTCTCTCTCTCTCCTACTCTCCCTCCACCCCCACTCTCCCCTGCACCCTCCTCCACATATCCTGACATGATGTGTCCAGGAAGGATGTGAATCAGAAGCTGTGAAAGCCTTGATATAAACCACCAGGTCTTGTGTTACATGTCTACTTTCTTAGACTTTCCCTCTCTGTCTGTCTGTCTGTCTGTCTGTCTGTCTGTCTGTCTGTCTGTCTGTCTGTCTGTCTGTCTGTCTCTCTCTCTCTCTCTCTCTCTCTCTCTCTCTCTCTCTCTCTCTCTCATTATACTACACTTGTTTACTATTATTATCTTTCTGTCTCCCTGGCGCCTCCTCCCTCACCCTCCTTGCCTCATCCTCTCTCAACAACTTCCTCCTTCTCTCCCTCCTTCTCTCCCTCCTTCTCTGCCTGAGATGAAAGCTGATGACCTCGAGTTCCCTTCTCTTACCTCCTCCTCCTCCAGCCCCCTCCCACCATCATGCAAAATTATGCATATTTCAATGAATATTATGTATAGCCTCGTAACTCATTAGAGGAAGATGAACGCAAGGTGATTATGTGAGCACAGCTGCAACTTGCCCAGACACAAGGGTTATGAGAGTTGTGGAGTGTGGGTGCTCACAACACATGCTTAGAGACCCTTAGTGTCTCAGTCTCTCACTCTCTCTCTCTCTCTCTCTCTCTCTCTCTCTCTCTCTCTCTCTCTCTCTCTCTCTCTGCTGTTGCTGTTTCTCATTTACTGCAGCTCAACAAGTTAAGATTACCTCGCCTCCTCGGCCACCTCCTCGGCCACCTCCTCGGCCACCTCCTCGGCCACGTCCTCGGCCACCTCCTCGGCCACCTCCCTGGCCACCTCCTCGGCCACCTCCCTGGCCACCTCCCTGGCCACCTCCTTACTGAAGCCTCGTGTTGGAGTGGGCGTTTAATTGTCGCGGGTAAATTAGTAATTGTCAGGCGAGCCTCTGGCCCTAATGGCCCTCAGAATAAACATGTTCACAGTGTGGTGGATGGTTGTTGGTGGTGATGGTGGTGGTGATGGTGGTGATGGTGGTGATGGTGGTGATGGTGGTGATGGTGGTGATGGGTGACACCCAAGAATTCCCTCAACTGTGAACCCCCGTCGCACTCTGCCACAACAACCTCCACCATATTGGTTCTTAGACTTCAACTCCAGTAAGTGCAAGGTAATAAAGGGTAATAAAGGTTTGAACAAATAAATAGAAAATCAGACGGACTCTACACATGAAAGTCGGGCTTGCGAGTGGACCTATACCAACATAAACACCAGAGGCACACACGAACAGGGTAACATCAGCAGCATATGAGAAGCTGGCGAACATCAGGACAACATCTATATAAACAGAGACTCTTTCAAGACCTTATACACAACCTACGTGAGTTCCTTACTAGAGTATGCAGCACCGGCATGGAATCCGCACATCATGAAACACAAAAACTTGATACAATACAAATCTACACTATTTGTGCTTGAATTAAGAGAAAATGAACAGAGGGGACATGATCACTACATATAGGGTACAGAGGGGACATGATCACTACATATAGGGTACAGAGGGGACATGATCACTACATATAGGGTACAGACGGGACATGATCACTACATATAGGGTACAGAGGGGACATGATCACTACATATAGGATACAGAGGGGACATGATCACTACATATAGGGTACAGAGGGGGAAACAGACATGGGGTATTATTATCCCGCCATCACTACAACACTCCAACACTTCTACAACACTTCACCACCACTACAAAACCTCATAACCTCCAGCACAACATCTTAGCCACTTCAAGGATCTTCCAAAGACCTCCTTGCAATACACGTACGTCAATCATTTACGTCCAAACACTTCTTTATTACAAGAAGAAGCAGAAGATGTAGAGGCAGATGATGGTGAAGATGAAGATGAGGGAAAGAGTCAACACGTGGAGAGTGTAAAGAGGCAGCAGGTCACCTTAGTGACACACAAGGTACGAGGACAACTTCGAGACAAAGGCACACTCACAAGCGCATGTATAAATAAACACGCGCCCACAGGAAAGTGGCTCATTAAACTTACAGATATTTGCTCCTGGAAGGAACCATGCATACACAAGCGCACGTGAGGAGTACACACACACACACACACACACACACACACACACACACACACACACACACACACACACACACTCACACTCACACTCACACACACACACACACACACACACACACACACACACACACACACACACACACTCACACTCACACGCACGGAGTATGCGGCCCCAGCATGGAGCCCGGACCTTGTCAAGCACAAGACGAAGCTGGAAAAAGTTCAGAGATATCTAGTTCTGGGACTAGACTAGTCCCAGAACTAAGAGGCATGAGTTACGAGGCAAGGCTGCGGGAAATGCACCTCACGACACTGGAAGAAAGAAGAGTAAGGGGAGACATGATCACTACGTACAAAATTATCAGGGGAATTGATAAGGTAGATGAGGATAAACTGTTTAACACGCGGGGTACGCGAACAAGGGGACACAGGTGGAAATTGAGTACCAAAATGAGCCACAGGGACGTTTAGAAAGAACTTTTTCAGTGTCAGAGTAGTTAGTAAATGGAATGCATTAGGCAGCCATGTGGTGGAGGCTGACTCCATACACAGTTTTAAGTGTAGATATGATAGAGCCCAATAGGCTCAGGAACCTATACACCAATTGATTGTGGGCTGAGAGGCAGAGACCAAAGAGCCAAAGTTCAACCCCCTGTAAGCACACCTAGGCGAGTACAACTAGGTGAGTACACAGGTATACATACACAAGGAGAGACAACCGCAGACCACATTGCTTACATGGAGGAAACCACAACACTGGAGACCCTCCAGTCCCCACCCACCACCTCTGGAGGCTCACAACTCAACCCCACCACCTCCAGGGGTACTCTAGGAACACCCACCACCTCCAGGGGTACTCTAGGAACACCCACCACCTCCAGGGGTACTCTAGGAACACCCACCACTTCCAGGGGTACTCTGGGAACACCCACCACCTCCAGGGTACTCTGGGGACACCCACCACCTCCAGGGGTACTCTAGGAACACCCACCACCTCCAGGGTACTCTGGGGACACCCACCACCTCCAGGGGTACTCTAGGAACACCCACCACCTCCAGGGGTACTCTAGGAACACCCACCACCTCCAGGGGTACTCTGGGAACACCCACCACCTCCAGGGGTACTCTAGGAACACCCACCACCTCCAGGGGTACTCTAGGAACACCCACCACCTCCAGGGGTACTCTAGGAACACCCACCACCTCCAGGGGTACTCTGGGAACACCCACCACCTCCAGGGGTACTCTAGGAACACCCACCACCTCCAGGGGTACTCTGGGAACACCCACCACCTCCAGGGGTACTCTAGGAACACCCACCACCTCCAGGGGTACTCTAGGAACACCCACCACCTCCAGGGGTACTCTGGGAACACCCACCACCTCCAGGGGTACTCCAGGAACACCCACCACCTCCAGGGACACCCATCACCTCCAGGGGTACTCCAGGAACACCCACCACCTCCAGAAATCAACCTGGATATGTTCATGGCACACCTGTCGCAGATTTGTCATCAGTCAATCGCACACCTGTGCTAGTCTTGTCACCACGATACCACACCTGTCCTGGCCTTGACTTAAGCTCATGCCGCACCTCTGATACGCCAACCCGACCCAATGACAGAATCATGCATAATGTTTTAAAATGTAATTCGTATTGTTCAATCTTAGTGATTACACGCGCAAAACCAGCTCTCAACTTTCTAATACAAATGACGCGTTAAAAACCTGTTAAAGTTGTTTAACTTCGAGATATCTTGAGTTAAACGTCGCCAAATCTTCTGTTCTGGGCTGAGAGCCCCACCCTCCGCCCACCGCCCACTCAGCCCTTCACTCTGAACTGAGGGCGCCGCCCACCACCTCGGCCAGAGGGCTACACCCACTTCACCCTCCAGTTATTCTTGAATAGTGCTTACGACTATATTCAACTTCAATTACGTTTATTGAGACAATTAAATACATCTCAAAAGGATAGATGGATTGATAAAGATTAAGCCACCCAAGAGGAGGCACGGGCAAGAGTAGCCCGTAAAAAAAGGACAGAGTAGCTTAGGCTATTTCTACCCTCTGGATGTACGACTGTATAGCACTTGTAAGGGATAGGAGAACAAGGATTTGGGATAGGAGAGAGGGAAGGAATGGCGCCCATCTCTTGGACGGTCGGGGATTGACAGCAAACCATCAAGAAGAGAGACCGTCACTCAACCGTCCACGCGATGTGATTGGTCGCCCAGTCAAAATCAAATGTGATTTGAACCTAAAAAATGTAGCCTAACGTTTTGGAAAGCGCTCTTAGTACCGGGTGAGATGTAAGGTATCCGATCCGGTAACTGCTGTGTTTACTTGTGCAGAGGAAGTAATGACTTGAATATTATGAGCTGTAGCAGAGGCTGCCTTAATTCTTTACTTTCTTGTACTCGATATTTTGTATGTAGCGGTCATGTCCCTCTCTGGTTCTTCTTCCCTCTACGGTTGTTAGATTGAATGTCACTATCAGTCACGCAGCCTTGTGAATATATGAATGTACGTGAGCATGAGTTATGTGGCCATGAGGTATGTGGTCAGGAAGGAATGTTACCATGATGGCATGTGGGCATGTAGGTGTGGACAGGTGTGCAAGAGGGCGTGAGTCTCCTACCATGGCCAGGGAAGGGCGTTGCCTACAGGTGTGTTCTGGTAATGACACCAGGTGGGAGGTGCCGGGAGCCCCCTGGCTCAAGGCGAGTGGTGTGTGTGTGTGTGTGTATGTGTGTTTGTGTGTGTGTGTGTGTGTGTGTGTGTGTGTGTGTGTGTGTTTGTGTGTGTGTGTGTGTTTTTTTTTTGGAGTGCGCGCACGTGTGTACTCACCTATTTGTGCCTACAAGATCCCTACACTGTTAGCACTTTGACCTCGCCTTATATAGCGTCTATCGTCTAATGTAATGACTACGGACCTATTTTCTATATCATATCTGCTATATATGGCGGCCCGGAGGCCCGGAGGCCTGGTCGACGACCGGGCCGCGGGGAGGCTAAGCCCCGGAAGCACCTCAAGGTATATTACACCCACATACTCAGGATGCAGCTCCCAATAGTTGCCAAACTTCCAGGTACCTAATCTTAATGATCGGTGAACAGCTGCATCAGGTGAAGGAAAACGTTGCCCAAACTCTTCTGTCCTCCCGAAGGAACTGAACCCATGAACATCGGTTTTAATCCTACAAAACATAACCCACTGGCCTCGTCCTATAGCAAGCTATCAGCGAAGCTTGTCAGACAGACTAACACTCTTAGTCTGTCTCATATTTACCAACCAGAAGAGGGTAGCTTCATAAGCATGGCATGACGGTCTTCCGGGTCATCAGCCAACAAACCACGGGCTCACCATAGCCCGTGCTACTTGGAACTTTTTGTTCCAAGTACCGAATCAATAACAATAACAGCCAACAAACACATTTTCCAGCAAAAAAAAATGATATATTATGGTCATCATTAGTCCGTATTCGAAAATAATGTTCCTAGTTTCTAGCATTATGAAACAATGACATATAAATACTTCTTACGAGGCGATAAACCAAGTCACCCAACGAACCAGTGGCCTTTCGAACCAGTGACCTAACGAACCAGTAGCCCATCTAACCAGAACTAGTAGCTGGAGAACAAGAAATGGTAGCGTAAAGAACCAGTAGCCTACCGAACCAACAGTCTAATAATCAATCACCTTCCCAAATCTAGTCTAGTTGGGGGGGGGGGGAAGTGGACAATCAGGTGTCCTCAAACTCCCCCCCACCATCCCCCATTACCACCACCACACCTCTCCCCCTCACCCACCAACACCACGCCTACACACGCCCCCCCAAGCCTCTCTCCCTAGAAATTTCCCTAATTTCGCACGCACTACGGGTCAGTTTCCCCGTCAATTCGCGAGGAAACGCTACATAAACCATCAAATCCAGCTTGAAACAGCTTCAGGGGGACTTGAAACGCCCAGGTGTGAGCGAGTGTATTCTCAGGGCCGCTGTGAGGGCCTTGGCCGCCCATGTTTGGTTCGGTGGGTGGGTGGGGATGAGGGAGCTATCCCCCCCTCTCCCCATGAGGGGCGCTATCCCTCCCTCCTCCCCATAATGCCAAGCTTAGGCCCACTCTAGCCCCTAAGCCAGTCTTGTAGTGTCCCCTTCCTTGTTGAAATGTCAGTAAAGATCAAAGGAAAAAAGATATATTTAATGTTTTGGATCGGTTAGAAACGCTTAGTGGGAGAATCATTTTATCTAACGGTAATCAGGGTTGGCAGGTGTGTGTTTGGACGGAAAGTGTGCGTGTTTTAGGACGGTAAGTGTGTGTTTGGACGGCAGGTGTGTGTTTGGACGGCAGGTGTGTGTGTGTGTTTGAACGGCAGGTGTGTGTGTGAACGGCAGGTGTGTGTTTGAACGGCAGGTGTGTATGTTTGGACGGCAAGTGTGTGTGTGTGTTTGGACGGCAGGTGTGTGTGTTGGTGACTTATCATAGCTGACTGACTGATGAAGATTCAGCCACTCAAGAGGTGGCACGGGCATGAATAGCCCGTAATTATCATACCTTAATAATCCTGTTTAAATTCCACATTCCTGTGACCTACAACACAACAGCCTATCCCACAACAATACTCGCCATGCATACTACAAAGTATTCCAAAAGGTTTTAACGAAGATTCCAACACCATGACATAAACAAACGAACTTTGAATAAAAACTACGAAAGTTAAATTTAGAATTTAAAAACAAAATGCAGTAGGCTTGACGATATTCAAATTCTAGTAGCCTATATATATTTATTGAAAGACTGTTGTAACCCGTGGATATATATATTTCATATATTTCTGGGTCGATATATTACAGAGATAATATAACGATATTTGGAAATGTGTTTCAATCATGACTCGTGCAAAATTTTAGAGAAATCTTTTAACAATTACCTGAATGTTAATCCAGTGTTTGAATCAGAGCTGTCTGTCTCTTAGACCTTGGGAGCTGACCAAACGCATTAGCAGTCATGCAGAAAGACAATTGGACAGACACAGATAGCCAGCAAGCACGCAGACATACAGCAATTATCAATAGAAGGCATCAAATAAATCCGCATAAATCATTGTATGCAACACAGAACCTAGAGTTAAATAAGAGTTATTTTAGATTTTTACATATCTATCTGTGTCCCATATCTTATACATTTATTAATATATATATATTAGGTCCTAGGCCTTACGCTATCTTAGGCCTCATTTAGTTTACATATGTGCTATACTAGGCCAAGGAATGCTTCGGTTTTGTAGCCTTCTTGCGCGTACTCTATACTAAATTAATAGTACAAAATGTATGTTTCTTGGCAAGGGATGAACAGTCCGTTTTTGTACGTTCTACTAATGGTTGCTATATGTATTCTCATTTTCGGATGATAGGTTGCAAATATGTAAAAAACGTACATACGCAAAGTATACAGAATAAGGAAATACTAGAGTGGTTTCGTGTGGATTCCAACTCATGTTCGTAAGCAGCAACACGACACAAGATTGATGAAGATTAAGACGCCCAAGAGGTGGCACGGGCACGAATAGCCCATAAACAAGAAAACGTTGTTGTTTAGATTCAGCTACTGGGAACAAACAGTTCCAAGCAGCACGGGCTATGATGAGCCCGTAGTGAACTTAACTAGCACAAGAGCGGGGCTGTGAAGACACAAGATTGATTGATGAAAATTAAGCCACCCAAGAGGAGTCACGGGCATGAATAGACCGTACGAATGTAGTTGTTTTAGATTTAGCTACTCAGAACGAAGTGTCCATATAGCACGGGCTATGGTCAGCCCGTAATTCAGTTCGGTTATTCGCGATAACCTTGTAACTGTGATATTTGGGTCAAAGTTTTTAAATGGAGGTGGGGATTCCTCCTTTTTCCCTGTTTCTTTTTCGCTTCTGTTTTAGTGCACTGGTTTTAGTCTTGTTCAAAGACACAACCTTACTGTATAGGTATATAGTCAGAGTATATAGACAGGCGAGGTGAAGGGAGCCTAGAAGGTTAAGTAGGACCAGGTGCTTCTATGACCCAACTCTCTTGATGGGAATAATTACTCAGTAATCCTCTTATTGATTCTTTATTAAATAAATTAATAACGAACGAAGAAAGATCAGTCCATTACTGATATTCATATTACACAATTGGGCAGTCATCCCCTGAGTTAATATACCGCCACAACGTCTTGTATAACACCTCCCAGCGGGAGATAAGTGATACGAGAACTCCCTACCCTACACCTCATCCTTGTATCTTTCATTTGTTTTGTAAATTGAGATTTGTTTGTCTTAGAATTACAGTTATGAGATCTGTTTATGCGTCAGATAACCTCAGGCTGTCTAGATATTATGAGTAGTGACAGTATTATAAACAATGCTCTTTTTAAGTTGTGACAAGTGACAATGTGACAAGTGTTTTGATTCGAGCCTACATGTAGTGTCTCCCAAAAACAACATTCCAAGAACACGGGCAGGAACACTCTGCTTACACGCGTGGGATGACGGAAGCTAAGTTGGTCTTGCCTACCATTTCCCAGCCATTGGACCAATCAGGCGCTGCCCTGTCGCCGACATGACCAATCAACTGCTGCCCTGCCGGCGGCGCCGACCAATCAGCCGCTGGCTTGACATTTACACTAGCGCGCGCGCGTCTCCGTGGCCTTCGTCAGTGATAGAAGAAACTGGTAACATTGACGGGAGTCTTGTTGTCCTGCAGTATTCGTCATACCTATTATGTTTGCCTGGCGCTGGTGTATACCTGTTCCAGGCGCCGATGATCCTAATGGATGATATTATGTATACAATAGTATACATAAAGTGGCAGATTTGCACTGATGCATTTTGTACATTTCTGTCCTCCGAGCTTCACCCATTCACTCTCTTAAGTTACCATGCCACTGTCCACCAAGCTAAAAAAAATCCATTCCCAGTAAAATTTCCACTAAATTTTTGTTATCAATATTTGTCAAAAAGCTACTCTTCTATTTACCAAAAACCTTCAGTCTTCTTACGAATAAGCGCCACTCTTCTACTTACCAAAAAGTACCACACTTCTACTTACCAAAAGGTACCTCCTCTTCTACTTATCAAAAGGTACCACTCCTCTACTTAACAAAAAGCACCACTCTTTTACTTACCAACAAACAGCAATCATCCACTAGAACTGACGTGTTCAGGTCCGCTATCCTAGTACTGACGGAGGTGGATCTGATACGGTTTATCATATGGACAAGCCACGATGTCCACTCAACGTTATCGTATTACCTGCAACGTGCATGGGATGCAGGATGGGAGGGAGGGAGCGATGGAGGGTGGAAGGGAAGGGTAAAAAAAAAAGAGAGAAGGAATAGGACAAAGAGACTGAGAGAAACAGACAGGCAAAGTTTACCCACAACAAACTCATCTCTCAAGAAGAGAAAATAAAAAGTCAACAAGAAAGACGGGGAAAAAAATCAACTCGAGAAAAAAAAAACATGGTTTGATAACCAGCTTAATGCAGACGCTCATTCCCTCTACTGGTACCTCAACCATTCCCTCTACTGGTACCTGGTACCTTATCAATTCCGTTTCCTGGTACCTTACACCCTCACTTATCCTGTCTCCTGGTACCTTACACCCTCACTTATCCTGTCTCCTGGTACCTTACACCCTCACTTATCCTGTCTCCTGGTACCTTGCACCCTCATTCATCCCGTCTTCTGATACCTGATATCTCACCCATTCCGTCTCCTGGTAGCAGGTATCTCACCGTACCATCTGTCCCACCTTTGGTCCACCTCACAGATGGTATCACGGGCTTCCCGCCACATAGGCTACTGGACAGTGGAACTCAAGACTACCAATGAGGCTAGCCGCGCGACCGTAAAAAAACCATTCCATAACTATCGCCCATCTCCATATCTGCCTCCATTTCCTTTCCTATTCCTCTTCCCACTGGTCGTGCTAATGGGGAGCTGGAGTCTAGGGGTTAAGGGTAGCTCCTGCGTGATTTACTTTTATATATTTACGTAAAAAAATTAAAAATAAAGAGAAAAAACTTACCTCCTTCTAACGGTGGGAAATTGGTCCCCAATGAATTAATAATATCCTCTTCTATAGGCTTGATAATAGCCTAGTCGCTGCCAATGACCTGATATTCGTACAAATTCAAATATTAATTTTCCTCAACATTCCAGCAGGACAAATACTAGTGTGTGTTTAGGGTGTGTGTGTCTAGCATGACCATTGTGCCAAACCTCACATAAAACACCTCCAGGCAAACAACCTTAGACTGCTTAAAGTTTATATGCTGGAAAACTCGTATTTCTTATATTTCCTAAAGAATTTTTAGTCTAGAGTAAAGTTAAATGACCCCCTCTCCTTACAATGGGAGGCCTTATTAGGGGTTTAGATAAATTGAAACCCTATTAAACCTGGCCTCATGTATGAATGCTGAAGTTCAGAAATTCTCAGTGAAATGAGAATGCTATACAAGTTACTGTTGTCAAGTTCAAGTACTTTTATTGAGACAATAAAATACATCTCAAAGGGATAGAGTAGCTTAGGCTATTTCTACCCTATCTTTTTTTTTTTTTTTACTGACTTGCCAGCAGACAAGACGAACGATTATCGTGCACCAGCAACTGATTATAGATTGTATTTACTTGCACAAAATCATGTTTTCTCCTAAAAAAAATAAATGTGTGATGTTACGAACATAGTACTTAACTTTTAAGGATTAAGCGCTAAAGTCAAGGTCCGCTACAGTTACATCAGAATTGATGATTTAATTGATCCTTAATTATGAAGGGTAAATTCTTATCCCGCTGAGGCACGAGCATATCCTATCCCAATGGATAGTCCTCCCGTCCCCTGACCAGATCATCACGGGTATATTCCCTCTTGCGCATATCGGCTCAAGAGTGCTATATACCTCCAGTATTAAACACACAAACCTGCATTCACATAATCCGTTACCGAGACCGGCCGTGCTGTATCTCAGTCAAGGGGGGGGGGGAGTAGAAATAGCCTAAGCTACTCTATCCCTTTGAGATGTACTTCTTTCTTGTCTCAATAAACACACTTGAACTTGAACTTGAATCTCAATCATAAGGTTAAATCTAGGCAACAGGACTATGCTATAAGCAGGCGAGAATGGACCAGGACCATCGACTTGAGAATGGTCCAGGACGGACCGAAACGTCGTCGTCCAATTCACCTTCTAGTGTGTGGTCTGGTCAACAGGACTATTCTAATTGCGTGTCCAGGAGAAAATCAAAGCACGTGTCAACGCTGCAGAGCAAACACCGCAATCAAGCAAACAATACAACACAGCACATGCAAACAACACAGCAATCTAATGAACACACTGCAATAGTTTCTGAGCGATACCTAACACGTTGCTCGTCTCGCAATGTCTGCAAATCGCGGTTCAAATAACACATATTAATATAAAATTTAAAACAAGTCTTAAGAAATGTACGTATGCTATAAAAGGTTGAATTAACTGCTCTAATCTACTCAAATAATTCAAACCGTAAAACTGGCCACAAAGAACCGGATTCCCTTCCAACTGTCACATCAGAAGGAGAAAAAACTTACAAAAACGCCAACAAATCCGTCGCTCACGAACGTCGGCACAGTAGTAGTGGTCGCTTCCAGGAGACCGAGTCTCCCTATGGGATGGGAGGCAAGCCGCTGTGGTTGAGGTGGTGAGGTTGTGATAGTGTGGTGGTGGAGGGTGTAGTAGAGTAGCTGTGGGTGTGGTAGAATGGTGCTGGGTGTGGTAGAGTGGTGGCTGATAGTTGTGGTAATGTGTTGTGATTGATTTATGGTTGCCATTACAAATGCTCAAACCAGTTAGAACGCCCTCTCTCCCTTCCCTGTTTGTGCTAGACTGGACCTCTGTGTAGACCCAAGATGCTAAATTAAGTCTCAGAATGTTTTGAAGTGTCGCGTCGGATCCTGTCCACGAACGCGTTCGTTTTTTTAGGGGGAGGATTTGGGGGCTGGGCGGTGGAAGGTGTAGGGGAAGAGGGGGGGGGGAAAGAGATAAGAGAGGGAGAGAGGTGGCGGAACACAGATAGGTATATGAGAGTAGGAGTGTCGACCTGTCTCTTAAGATCGGATCCTATAATCATCGGATCATATTTTATTAAACAAGTGTCTGATCCCATTCAGTCGACGCTTGATCCTCTCTTCGTCTCTGATCCTACATCTCAAAGCTCCTTGTGACCAGCTCACCCATACGAGGCCTAGGACCCAGGTAGTTAGTGTGATTTAAGAGGATTCAAGTTAACGATAAGCTGATTCCTTACCTTGTTTAGAGGATTCTTTTTTTTTGGCTTTTCTGTCCTGCTTTATTACTTCAAATCCTTATTTAATTGGGCTGGATCATATTATAGCACGATTAGATAAGCCTACCGAGTCATGAATCTGTCCACCTTTAGGCCCCTGAAGGACGGATGGACGTACACAGAGGCGGGACCAATGAGCCGAAGCTCAACCCCGCGCAAGCACAAGTAGGTGCGTACACACTCACAAAGGCATTACTTATCTATTTCTACCATCCTTGCTCTAACCTACAGAATGCTAAACGCGACAGTTTCGAGTTTTTTTTAACCTCGTCTCTTGATTAGTTTTACCCCTGACCGGCACCAAATTGGGCAAGAGACCATTGAAATTGGCGTGGGGATAACAGCTCGACAATTCTGCCCAATTACCGGTTACGTCGTCCTAATGCCCGGGTGAATACTGGTAGATTTATGCGAGTGTGTGAGTGCTTCCCCCGTGGCCTGGCCTTCTGGGGGCCCCGCCGACCATGGGCGGGAAGCTGAGGTACTAAAGAAAAAGTTTCTTTGGGGTTTTCAACCCTAAACATCTTCCAGAGGTCGATGACCCATGAGTATGGGAGTAAGAAACGCGGAGGTAAGGAAATTGTGAGGAGTAAAACCGATTGATTGATTGATGAAGATTAAGCCACCCAAGAGGTGGCACGGGCATGAATAGCCCGTAAGTGGTGGCCCTTTTGAGCCATTACCAGTATCAAGAGTTGATACTGGAGATCTGTGGAGGCCCAACTGCACCCTGCGTGACGGGAGATGTCTCCCGGACCAAGTGGTGACCAGATGGTCGACTAAACCCAGTATGAGGTAAAGCTCTAAGCTAGTATGAGGACAAAGGAGATGAGGAGCTGGGATAGGACGGATGGAAGGAACTTAAGCAGCATGGAGGCTACACAAGATGAGAAGAAATCACCTTGAGCGTCAAGATGTGATTAATGCCGAAGGAGTAAGATGGATGGAGATGTAGCTTACAGGAAAATATCTTAATGATATCATTAGAGAGGGCAATCCAGCAACCAGGAGGCCTGGTCGACGACCGGGCCGCGGGGACGCTAAGCCCCGGAAGCTCCTCAAGGTAACCTCAAGGTAACCTCAAGGTAACCTCAAGGTAACCTCAAGGTAACCTCAAGATAACCTCAAAGTAACCTCAAGGTAACCTCAAGGTAACCTCAAGGTAACCTCAAGGTAACCTCAAGGTAACCTCAAGGTAACCTCAAGGTAACCTACCAGAAAACTAAACACTATCTGAGCTTAAGAACTGCATCTTTGACAGGCATACCTGAAAGGTCTTGGAGAATTAAACAGATGACTAATGGATCATCTAGACCACACACATTTTGCTATACAGTTCCAACATGGATTCACACAAAGAACCGTCTAGCAACCCTGTTACATGCTAGACGTTTATACTAGATAAGATGTAAATCCTTACACGTAAAAATGAAGTAGGGGCTGAATGTTTCTTCCTTGTCTACCAGAAAGGCATCGTCACTGTCTTGCTTTGAAATATTACACACAATCTCCTACAGCAAATGTAGAAGCAAGCTACAGGAGAGTAGAAATAGCCTAAGCTACTCTACCCTCTTGAGATGTATTTTATGGTTTCAATAAACGTACTTGAACTTGAAGAAGCAAACTGGACTAACAGAATGGACATTGAACTGCGTAAGAGAATACCTACCAAACAGAAAACAAACAGAAAGAGTGAAACTGGATAGTTTCACCCTATGCCCCTGTTACCTAGCAGTAAAATAGGTACCTGGGTGTTAGTCAGCTGTCACGGGCTGCTTCCTGGGAGGTGGAGGCCTGGTCGAGGACCGGGCCGCGGGGACACTAAAAAGCCCCGAAATCATCTCAAGATAACCTCAAGATAAGAGGGCACCTGCCACTTCAGTTTCAGGTTACACCTCTAGGCAACGCTTCCATGACATCTTATTTCATCTGAAACACCTGTAATTACGTACACAGACATATAAACACATACAGGGGTCCTGGAGAGTCCCAAACCTACTTCACCCCCCCCTCACCTTATAAACATATAAACACATACAGGGGTCCTGGAGAGTCCCAAATCTACTTCACCCCCCCCCCCCCCTCACCTTATCCGTACCCTGGCTTGGTCATTGGTCCTATACCCAAGAAAACCCGTTCTAGAATTGTCGGGTTTGGAGAAGGTGAAATCGAGGACAATTCGGGTGAAGGAACGGTCGAGGGGACCATCGACCCGCTCGACCCGTAGAAGGGCGAGATTAAGTTCGTCTCAGATATAAAATAATTGTATTATATAATGAGGCTTTAAGATTAGTTAGGTTTATTAAGTAAGGTGTTTTGATTACTGAAAGTAAACGAAGCACGTGTCGAGTCATAGCTTCGAACATGGTCAAGTGCGCTGTAAGTCAAATACGGACTTGATTGATTGATTGATAAAGATTAAGCCACCCGAAAGGTGGCACGGGCATGAATAGCCCGTAAGTGGTGGCTCTTTTGAGCCATTACCAGCATCAATAGATGATACTGGAGATCTGTGGAGGTGCGTCTGCACCCTGCGTGACGGGAGATGTCTCCCGTGAATACGGACTTAGGCAGATATGCCTTTTGAACCCAACGGCCCTTTGAACCCAACGGCCCTTTGAACCCAACGGCCCTTTGAACCCAACGGCCCTTTGAACCCAACGGCCCTTTGTTTTGATGACGTTCTGGGATTGAAAAGGGGGTCGAACAGAGGACGGTCGAACTGAAGAGCGATCAAATTGTCGAACGGTCAAACTGAGGAAGAGTCGAAAGAGATAAGTGTCGTACCACATGACTCGCCAACTGAGAAAGTTTAGAAAATATCGAGTTTACTATAGTGCCGAGTACGACAGAAGAGGTACATAGAAGATACATACAAGAAGTACATGGCTGGTCAGTTCTAAGTGTATTCACCAAGTTGTGTTTGCGGGGGTTGAGCTTCGTTCTTTCGGCCCGCCTCTCAACTGTCAATCAACAGTTTACTAACTACCTTTTTCCACACCACACACACACACACACCCCAGGAAGCAGCCCGTGACAGCTGACTAACTCCCAGGTACCTATTTACTGCTAGGTAACAGTGAATTCAGGGTGAAAGAAACTTTGCTCATTTGTTTCTGCCTGGTGCGGGAATCGAACCCGCGCCACAGAATTACGAGTTCTGGGCGCTATCCACCAGGCTACCAGGCCCCAAAGTGTGGGAGACTCGTTACGACCATTTCGTCCACTACACCTCGACTTGCCCAACAACCTATCCTAAAAACATATGACGAGCGATGATGTAGGAACATGGAAATATTTACCCAGTTCTTTTCTGAATCTAAATTTACCCAATTTCCATCATTTGCTTCGTGTCCTATTTTATGTTGAAGTATTTAACATCCTATTAATATCTCGTGAACAAATCCACAAGAGCCGTGACGAGGACTCGAACCTGCGTCCGAGAGCATCCCAGACGCTGCCTTAATCGACTGAGCTACGACATGGTCACAAAGAATTGAAACCGAAGTTCTACTGAACTTACTGGATCCTGCAGCCTCTCCGAGGCACAAACCAGGGTTTTACACAACTCCCCCCATGCACCCGAGCTATGTCAATAGGCCGTTCTCCCTCTTCGCCCTTACTTTATTACACACAGCAATTACACACACAAATTAATATCTCCCTTGATACTACTTTTCCTCCATTTCTATTCAGATTTGTTAACTTCAAAATATTCAGCTTATATCTGGTAACTCAGTGTTTCCTAGACTCGCAACTCTATCTTTGTAGGCATTAAACTGCACCTGTCAATTGATTGATGAAGACTAAGCCAGCCAAGAAGTGGTACGGGCATCAGTAGCCCGTAATCCTGTCAATCATATGTCCATTTTACTATATCTAAGCCGTCATTTTGAGTGCTGGCATAAAGTGCCTTTCCGGCCTTGTGTAGTGCTATCGGCTAATGTTGCTGCTCCAAGTCGTTAACGTACAAAGGAAGCCCAAAGATCCCACAGCAGAGCCCTGAGGCCCTGTACTTTGTTTGGAAATATCCGTAAAATAAAACCAGATATTTCCTCAAATATGATGCGTCTCAATCTTTCTTGATGTACAGTATCAAAGGCTTTGCTGGTCTAGGCATATTATGCCGTAAACACACTAGATTAGTCCCCAACTAATAAAATTCATGTCGAATAATATTCCGCACTAGGCTATTCCTAACCATCCCGTATGGCTCATGCTTTCTATATCGTCAAGGACCATCCCTTTCCTTTCCTTTCTATCCAAGTATAATGCCTTCTCTCGATACTTGCGCTTGGTGACTTTCCATTGTCTGGGTGACCTTGTAGAAGTCGCCGCCCACAGCGCCCAGCCAGCGACCCGCGCCGGGCGAGGGCGGACCACTTCCCTTTCTGGCGAGTGGTGGACGAACCAGCCCTCTTTATGACCCCAACCCTCTGCGCGCTCCTTCGACCAGCCCTCTGTACGACCCTTCGATCAGCCCTCTGTACGACCCTTCGACCAGCCCTCTGTACGACCCTTCGACCAGCTCTCTGTACGACCCTTCGACCAGCCCTCTGTACGACCCTTCGACCAGCCGTCTGTACGACTCTTCGACCAGCCCTCTTTATGACCCCGACCCTCTGCGCGCCCCTTCGACCAGCCCTCTGTACGACCCTTCGACCAGCCCTCTGTACGACCCTTCGACCAGCCCTCCCTCCTCTCTCACTTCATTTATCTAACTCATTTGCCAATGTAATGGGCTGAGGAGCCTGAAAGACAATTCCATTCTCTGCAAAGTGTTGCACCGTACAACAAATCTTACAATGGGCGCACGAAAAGCGGTGTAGTGAAACACACTTCCGCACTTTACAGTGACAGACAAAACCTTTCCAGCGTTAGGTAGAGCGAAAGTGGACTGGATTCCATACGTAGTTTCAACTCCAGGTAATATTAATCACGGTTATCGACAGTGGTCCATTGGTTAAGAGGCGGGGCCCAGCAGCTGAAACTCTAACCTTGCCAATATAGCAAACGCACATACGAATAACATGAGTTCCAGTCTGTTTATCGCAAACAAGTAATCACGCGCTTATAATCGCTTTCACCTTCATTTTTTTTGTACTTCAGTCTTACCTTTATAATTCACGGCTTCCATTAGCTGGAGTCCGTCAACACGACAGCGACGCCCCTGGCGGTGGACGGACAAAACTACGAGATAAACATAACATTATACAGCTAGCTAGCTCGCTCTCTCTCTCTCTCTCTCTCTCTCTCTCTCTCTCTCTCTCTCTCTCTCTCTCTCTCTCAATCAGACAGTTTGTCTCTTCCTGTCTGTCTGTCTCTCTCGTGTGTTGGTAAATCTTAGGGAGAGAGGGAGTACCCAGCCTGGGAATCTTTCATATAACCTCCAGCCATTAGCCTGGGCCGAGTTCCTCGAAGTAGCATCGGTCACTTTAAGGGCATTGGGACGGTGAGGAGCGGAGGGTCATGTAGGATGTGAGGAATGTGGAGGCGGAGGGTCATAGAGGATGTGAGGAATGTGGAGGCAAAGGGTCATGTAGGATGTGAGGAGTGTGGAGGCGGAGGGTCATAGAGGATGTGAGGAATGTGGAGGCGAAGGGTCATGGAGGATGTGAGGAATGTGGAGGTGGATGTCATAGATGATGTGAGGAGTGTGGAGGCGGAGGAATGGAGGATCATGGAGGATGTGCAAGGGGTGGAAGGGGGCAGCAGGGGTGGAAGGGGGCAGCAGGGGTGGAAGGGGGCAGCAGGGGTGGAAGGGGGCAGCAGGGGTGGAAAAGGGCAGCAGGGGTGGAAAAGGGCAGCAGGGGTGGAAGGGGGCAGCAGGGGTGGAAAGGGACAGCAGGGGTGGAAAGGTACAGCAGGGGTGGAAGGGGGCAGCAGGGGTGGAAGGGGGCAGCAGGGGTGGAAGGGGGCAGCAGGGGTGGAAGGGGGCAGCAGGGGTGGAAGGGGGCAGCAGGGGTGGAAGGGGGCAGCAGGGGTGGAAGGAACAGCAGGGGTGGGAAGGGACAGCAGGGGTGGAAGGGAGCAGCAGGGGTGGAAGGGGGCAGCAGGGGTGGAAGGAACAGCAGGGGTGGGAAGGGACAGCAGGGGTGGAAGGGAGCAGCAGGGGTGGAAGGGGGCAGCAGGGATGGAAGGGACAGCAGGGGTGGAAGGGGGACAGCAGGGGTGGAAGGGAGCAGCAGGGGTGGAAGGGGGCCAGCAGGTGTGGAAGGGGGCAGATGTGGCAAGCGGGGTCGACGGTCTGTAGTGAAGAGGACCGTTGAGAAGGGTCACTGTACCGGGTCTACCCTCATCGAGCGCGTCTCTCAGCATAACAAGTACTGAAACACAAGACCAACAGATACAATACTAATAACGCTAATCACAAACAGCATCAAATTGTGTGAGATGGCTTCTTCTGAGGTATATTGGCCCCTGGGTGACGCTAGACTGTCTAGGAACAGTCAAGGAACACCTCCAGGGCGCCCCTGGGGGGCCACTGGACCGTCCAGGAGGAAGGGCAGCCTAACAGAGAGCTGTGATGGCTCGCCCTCCAGAGTCAAAGCGACGTAAACAGAAGTTGTCATGGTAATACACTTCTTATGACGACGAGTAGTGGTCATGAATAGTGGTCCCCTCCTCCTTCCTCTCTCTCTCTCTTTGTCCTCCTCCTTCCTCTCTCTCTCTTTGTCCTCCTCCTTCCTCTCTCTCTCTTTTTCCTCCTCCTTCCTCTCTTGTCGGAAAATCCGACACCATTTAATAATCATACAGATAATAGCTGTGTTGTATAAACAAGTTAACCATAGAAAACGTAACTTGTAGTGGAATTACCGTTTAAAGAAAATACAAAATACAAAATACAAAATACAAAATAAAGAAAATACATTAGTCTTTGGACTTTACCATCATAAACCATCTCATATAAATTAACTTAATTATCAATATTAAAGTAGAGTAAATGTGACCCTTCTATCACTTTCTGAAATCTGGACAATGTAAGCCAGGCGTCAGGGTGAGGAAGGAGGGCAGCTGTTGTTGATACTAGACCAGAGGCTCACAGGAGCAAATACGGCTCCTGTTAATTTTACTTGGACGAAGTGTTATGGAAACCAAAGGTGTACCATTATCACACGCTGTCAACAAATTCAAGTTAAGTGTCTTTCCGAAACCCGTATATCTATCATTAGTGGCCATTGTGTCATTGGGTAGGGTGACCCGGTTAGATCACGAAATCGCCTCATACTAAAGGTAATTAAGCCAGGTCTTCAATGTTCCATGTACAGTATTTTCTCTGATATAGCTTGTCATATATAGGTATCTGGCTTTACAGCTAGCGCCCTTTTAACAGGTCAAGACGAGGAAGCAAGGCTTTGTGCATCAGTTACTGGGTGATGGAAGCTACCTCAAAGAGGATAATTTGGTGTCTACACCCTAGTTATACCTGGTGGACTAACCTGCTGTACTATAAGATAAGGAACCTCTTCAATGTATGTAGTCTATTACTGTAGTTTGATTGGCTGCATATATAAATTTAATAAACCCCCCTAATGTGTAGAGGATCGATTTGTGAGATTAAGAGATTATTGCAGAAATACAGTCCACTTATCATTATACAAATTGCTATCGAAGTATATAAATTAACGTAAATATAAATTCATATAAATTAAACAAATATAAATCTCACAGGTCGGTTCCCACATCTCTCTCTCTTTGTCCTCCTCCTTCCTCTCTCTCTCTCTTTGTCCTCCTCCTTCCTCTCTCTCTCTTTGTCCTCCTCCTTCCTCTCTCTCTCTTTTTCCTCCTTCTCCCTCTCTCCTCCTCCCCCTCCACTCTCTCTTCTTCCTCCTCCTTCTTCCTATACTCTTGAGCGTGTAAGGGGTTGAATATATTCAATTGTTCTTCGCTGTATTTCATTGCTCCATTTCTTGAGATTTTTAAGTAAACAACTCTAAATTACAGAACTACTTTCATCGTGTTGCGTCTATCTACCCCCTCTCCCCTCTCTCCTCTCTTCCTTCTCCCCTCTCTTCCCTCTCCACTCTCTTTCCCCCTCCATCTCCCTCTTCCTGGGCAGAATGTGGGTGGTCACTGAATGGAACACCATCCATCCCTCCTCTTTCCGAGGTAGTAAACAACATATGCCAACCATCACAGCCTTGTGGTACGCCGCGACGAATATTTAGTCCTCAGAAAACCTCCTTATGGTGTTAAAAGGCGTAAATAGCCGCTATAAACCTGGGACTCTAGACAGAAGTAGCTGTGTTCGGATCCTCGTATGATTCGAACTGAAAGGTTAATGTTGGGGGGGGGATACGTTCGGATCAAACTAAGCTGGGTGAACGGGTGTTTGAATTCGTCATTATCCTTGTTCCAATTGTTTAATTCGAACTAAATGAAGCGACAGTACTGCCCGATCTCATCAAGAAAGGAGCAAATGTTCATTCCATACAACCGTCCAAACCCTCCCCTGCCCCATGTTTAATGAATAAAAACCCCATTTAAACATGAATTAAAACTAGTCACGTTCGAACATGTCTTGAACACGGCTTCGCTCACCACCTCTGTTCGAGTCGCAACTCCGTGAATACTTGACCCTCGTCCTACATATAGAAATAATTGCCAAGTATGACTGAATAGCGCCTGGAAGGGATATGAGGACGAGGAGCTGGAGTATGAGGACCAGGAGCTGGGATATGAGGACAAGGAGCTGGGATATGAGGACGAGGAGCTGGGATATGAGAACCAGGAGCTGGGATATGAGGACAAGGAGCTGGGATATGAGGACAAGGAGCTGGGATATGAGGACAAGGAGCTGGGATATGAGGACCAGGAGCTGGGATATGAGGACAAGGAGCTGGGATATGAGGACCAGGAGCTGGGATATGAGGACAAGGAGCTGGGATATGAGGACGAGAAGCTGGGATATGAGGACAAGGAGTTGGGATATGAGGACCAGGAGCTGGGATATGAGGACCAGGAGCTGGGATATGAGGACCAGGAGCTGGGATATGAGGGCAAGGAGCTGGGATTTGAGGACCAGGAGCTGGGATATGAGGGCAAGGAGCTGGGATTTGAGGACAAGGAGCTGGGATATAAAAAGATATATGGACGTAATGAAGAAACCATGTCCAGCTACTTACACTATCAGGGATCGAACCCCGACCCTGCAGGAAGCGAGGATAGGTATAGTGCATACAATAAATGTACCCAAGTTGTATTGATCAGTGATTATTTGATGTATAAGTGTATAAGGAACAGTTCCAATACAGCTCCCCGTGTACGGGAATCGAACCCACGACCAATCGATTGTGAGTCGATTACACTGTGGTTGAGACTTGAGGGAAGGTGTGAGGGGTGAAGGATGAGGGGTTAGGGAGGAGGGGGGGGGATGGTGCCCACTATAAGAACCCCCTCCAGGGGGGAGGTGGGCAGGTTGGGGCATGACTCACCTCCGGTGCCCACCAGCAGGATCGACCCTGCCCGACCCCCCTGTTCCATTCCTCTCTCCGGCCGTCCTCCCCGCTGTCTCCTGCCCTCTTCCATGGAGCCTGCAACCCTGTCCCATGGAGCCTACAACCCTGTCCCATGGAGCCTGCAGGGGTGGAAGGGGGCAGCAGGGGTTGAAAGGACAGCAGGGGTGGAAGGGGGCAGCTGGTTACGCCTGTTCCATGGAGCCTGCAACCCTCTTCCGTGGAGCCTGTTGCAGGCTCTTTGCCACAACGATAGTCTCCTCCACTTTCACGTCCCGCCTTTCATTTTATTGTTGTGTTCCCTCTGTCGCGCCTAACTTGAGGGCGCGAAAAAGAAATTTCCTCATCATGTCACTGAAAACGCGAAGTGGAATGTTGAGAGGAGAAACTCATTAAATTTAGGCATACAAGCGTACCTGTGTAAGTACATCTAGGTGAGCACACACACTCGCCTTCCTCCATAAAGCCGCGTTCGATCTCCCTCAACCCTAAGTAGTGCAACAGAGATAAGAGGGGTATCGAACCGAAGAAACAGTGATCCATTATTTCAGGGCGTCGAAGCGTCTCGTTAAGCCAGCGCAACGCACCGCCCCACCCGTGTATACATACATACATACATACACACACACATACCACTCATGTACACATACACAGGTACACACACACACACCCAGTGTGTATGGGTGTACACGGTGCAATTTGTGCATGTGCGTATAATCTCGTGTACACAGACGTCGCAACCCGTGACGGACGCTGTGGACAGTGTTTTCGTCTGTCTATCTTTTCATCCGCCTGTCTGTCCGTCTGTCTATCTGTCTGTCCATCTATCGTCTGTCTGTGTCCCTCTCTATTTCACTAATATTACTACTAAAAAAATTAAGAATAATGTTAAATACTATTACTATTACTACTTATACTACTAGTAATGATGATATTCTTCTTCGTTAATATTAACATGCTTCAACGACATCCTTTGACACCACCATCACCTCTCCCTTCCCTCCCCTCTCCTTCCCCTCTCCCTTCCCTTCCCTCTGCCCCAGGAAGGTGGTCATGGGCAAGGAAAAGGTACTCTTTCCCTTCAGCAAAAGTCTTACTCCTCCACAAAGGTAGTGGAGTTAGCAGTGGAGGACTGAGAGAGAGAGAGAGAGAGAGAGAGAGAGAGAGAGAGAGAGAGAGAGAGAGAGAGAGAGAGAGAGAGAGAGAGAGAGAGAGAGAGAGAGAGAGAGAAAGAGAGAGACGCCAATGATTAACCTTGAATTAGAGCTGTTGTCCAGGTAAATTCTGCCCTTGGCCACTTTCCTGGACCTGCTGGGCAGAACGTGGGGGCCGGTAGATTAGGTAGGAGGTCCAGGAGGGGTAGATGGGTAGGAGGTGGAGAAGGAGGAGGGATAGATGGGTAGGAGGCGGTGGGGAGCGTCCTGCGCCAGCCAGCACCTGGAGACGGTCGAACCAACGCCTGTACAAACAGACAGACGTGTCCAGCATGCAGCACTCCCGGGCGTCTGGGACAGGTGGCTCTAAGATGACAGAGTTTATGGTTATAACTGTCAGTTATTGCCTCAAGTTATTCTTATTAAAGTATATTTATGTGCACTTGTGTGTACATAGTTACGCCTGTATGTACATGGTATCTATGGTTACGCCTGTATGTACATGGTATCTATGGTTACGCCTGTATGTACATGGTATCTATGGTTACGCCTGTATGTACATGGTATCTATGGTTACGCCTGTATGTACATGGTATCTATGGTTACGCCTGTATGTACATGGTATCTATGGTTACGCCTGTATGTACATGGTATCTATGGTTACGCCTGTATGTACATGGTATCTATGGTTACGCCTGTATGTACATGGTATCTATGGTTACGCCTGTATGTACATGGTATCTATGGTTACGCCTGTATGTACATGGTATCTATGGTTACGCCTGTATGTACATGGTATCTATGGTTACGCCTGTATGTACATGGTATCTATGGTTACGCCTGTATGTACATGGTATCTATGGTTACGCCTGTATGTACATGGTATCTATGGTTACGCCTGTATGTACATGGTATCTATGGTTACGCCTGTATGTACATGGTATCTATGGTTACGCCTGTATGTACATGGTATCTATGGTTACGCCTGTATGTACATGGTATCTATGGTTACGCCTGTATGTACATGGTATCTATGGTTACGCCTGTATGTACATGGTATCTATGGTTACGCCTGTATGTACATGGTATCTATGGTTACGCCTGTATGTACATGGTATCTATGGTTACGCCTGTATGTACATGGTATCTATGGTTACGCCTGTATGTACATGGTATCTATGGTTACGCCTGTATGTACATGGTATCTATGGTTACGCCTGTATGTACATGGTATCTATGGTTACGCCTGTATGTACATGGTATCTATGGTTAGCCCCAATCACTTGGGCTGGACGGTAGAGCGACGGTCTCGCTTCAAGCAGGTCAGCGTTCAATCCCTAACCACCCAAGTGGTTGGGGCACCATTCCTTTCCCGCCGTCCCATCCTAAATCCTTATCCCTTCTAAGTGCCATATTGGCTTGGCGCTTTCTCCTGTCAGTTCACTTCACTTCCATAGTACAGTCATGACTCTTCTAGGTTGTAGTAGAACACCTTATCAGCCTATCAACGTTAAAACTGTAGCTTTCTCCAAAAAGACACAGGAAAAAGGTTATCATGTTACCAAACTCAATTACGGGCTCACCATAGCCCGTGCTACATGGACACTTCGTCCTGAGTAGCTAAATCTTTAACAACAACAACAACAACATCCAAAAAGACCAAGTTACAGCCCCGCTCCTGTGCCAGGTACGTCCACTACGGGCTCACCATAGCGCGTGCTACTTGCCCCGCTCCTGTGCCAGGTAAGTCCACTACGGGCTCACCATAGCCCGTGCTACTTGCCCCGCTCCTGAGCCAGGTAAGTCCACTACGGGCTCACCATAGCCTGTGCTACTTGCCCCGCTCCTGTGCCAGGTAAGTCCACTACGGGCTCACCATAGCCCGTGCTACTGGCCCCGCTCCTGTGCCAGGTAAGTCCACTACGGGCTCACCATAGCCCGTGCTACTTTGGAACTTTTGTTCCGAGTAGCTGAATCTATAACAACAATATATATCCAAAAAGACATTTAGCAATTTTAAGCAACTGTACAATCCAAAACATTTTATTTTTCAGAAAAAGAATATATATTTAACATTACAAAGGTGTATAGTTAGACCTAGGTGAGGTTATGTTAGGGGCTTTGGTTCAGTTGGTAGCAAGTTGCATTTGTAGTAAGTTGACGCAGTGATGAGAGAATTGTGCTTTGAAAAGCAAAAATGGTGAAACATTGTTAAGAGAAATATCCCTACAAACTCCAGTTGTCAATCGCGTTAGTCATTAAAGCGATAATAATAAAAACAATAATAATACTTTATTTATACAATAATTATTGATAAGGGAAGGGAGAACCACCTCTGGCTGGAAGAAGGGGGGACCCTTAGCCTCGGAAGAAATCACACACAACGCATGAGAGGGAATGTTTAGGTCCCCTCCAATACAGTTTCTGTGTGTTTTTCTCCTACCATTCCCTTATTTATTATATAAACATTATTATATATTGAGACATGACATTTCGACGTTTTCGTAAACATTATTGTATATTGAGACATGACATTTCGACGTTTCGGACATGACATTTCAACGTTTTCGTAAACATTATTGTATATTGAGACATGACATTTCGACGTTTCGGACATGACATTTCGACGTTTTCGTAAACATTATTGTATATTGAGACATGACATTTCGACGTTTCGGACATGACATTTCGACGTTTTCGTAAACATTATTGTATATTGAGACATGACATTTCGACGTTTTCGTAAACATTATTGTATATTGAGACATGACATTTCGACGTTTCGGACATGACATTTCGACGTTTTCGTAAACATTATTGTATATTGAGACATGACAAACGACCGACGTTTCGGTCCAGGACGGACCGAAACGTCGTCGCCTCTCCATCTTCTGAATCGTTTTGCACATCATTATTGTACATTATGTCGTGTATTTTTAATATAAACATGGAACCGCCTGCTAGAGTAATTAGCAATTAGCACATGTTTACAATGGCCTTTGAAAACACCCAATTGGTTTAGAACACGTCTGATAAGGGAGAGACATACCTTCATGTCTATGTCTGCGGTGGTGAATCTGCAGCCATTCATGGGGGGTAGTAATAAGAGTCCCATGAATGGCTTTGGATTACGACACCCCCCATTCACGGGTCAGGAATCCAGACCCGTGAATGGGGGTCGTAATCCAAAGACATTCATGGGACTCTATTACTACCCCGACCCGTGAATGGGTTGAGTGGTAAATAACACTATAGTGGCTGCCCTGACCGCTCTCTGCACGCGCTATTTCAGTAACAACACATAGTTAAACATGTAAATATTTGCGTGTCACCACAACCACCTTGATCAAAGCACCAGTCACCACCCCCTCAAGGCCTTCACAGTCACCATCCATCACAGTCTAGACCAGTTACCATTCCACCAAGACAGTCAACCTTGAGGTATCTGAAACGTCATTAACTGTAGCATATCTGGCCTGAGTGTCACGCGGTTAGGGGGAAGTGATGGGGGGGGGGGAATTAGGGGAGGGGAGGGAGGTTAGGGATAGAAAGGGGTGGAAATGAACGAGAGGAAGTAGGGGGATGGGGGAAAATTCCCATCTTAGTTTGATCCTTCACCAATAACGTCCATTCGTCAGCAAACTATCATTATCTTCGTATTTTCCCCATCACCATTTTCACCATCCATCAACACCCCTGCTCGTTACCACCATCACCCCCATCACCACAATTACACCCCCCCCCCCTCACCACCACCCCATCATAATCTTAATATTTAACGTTATATAGGCAGCCATTTATTAAACTAAGAGTAATAATCCAACAAAAGTAACAACAGCTGTCTAGTCCCACGTGAACCAGGTGTTTAGTAACCATAACCTAAACACAATATATGTGAAGGAACATATTAAAACAGCGCCATGCCGTCATTAGCGGAGACCCGCTAATGATGAGCTAGATAGCGCTAACAGGGTTGTTGATTTGTGGAACCAATTGCCGCGTAACATTGTGGAGGTGGGGTCCCTCGATTGTTTCAAGCGCGGGTTGGACATGTATATGAGTGGGATTGGGTGGTTATAAATAGGAGCTGCCTCGTATGGGCCAATAGGCCTTCTGCAGTTGCCTTTGTTCTTATGTTATGTTAACATAAGAACATAAGAACATAACAAAGGCAACTGCAGAAGGCCTATTGGCCCATACGAGGCAGCTCCTATCTATAACCACCCAATCCCACTCATATACCTGTCCAACCCGCGCTTGAAACAATCGAGGGACCCCACCTCCACCATGTTACGCGGTAATTCGTTCCACAAATCAACAACCCTGTTACTGAACCAGTATTTACCCAAGTCTTTCCTAAATCTAAACTTATCCAATTTATACCCATTGTTTCGTGTTGTGTCTTGTGTTGATACAGGTAACCGCTCAGGCAAGACTTAAACAATCAATCAGGAAACATGATGGTATAACACAAGGCAAAAAAAAGCAAGACTGGTGAGATATTTCCCTAAATGTGACGAATATGGATTATGACATTTGCCGATCAGGTTGTGGGGGGGGGGGGGGAAACTAGTGAGAAGTGTATTGTTGACCAGACCACACACTAGAAGGTGAAGGGACGACGACGTTTCGGTCCGTCTTGGACCATTCTCACGTCCATTGTGTTCAGGACGGACCGAACCGTCGTCGTCCCTTCACCTTCTAGTGTGTGGTCTGGTCAACATACTTTAGTCACGTTATTGTGACTCGTCGCCTGCATAGTGAGAAGTGTAGTGTTTGTAATGATGTCATTAGTGATGTTGGTAATTGTGGTGTTGTCATTTATGATCATTTGCGGCGGCGGTGCCAGCAGGGAAGGTGTGAGAGTGGCACAGGTGCCTTGACTGGAGAACGTGAAAGGGTCTGGGGGTGACGGGATGACCTATCTGTCCACCTCTAGGGTGGGAACATCTGTCCACTGTCCACTGTTATATCAACCGTGGAGAACATGAAGCGAGCCACAGGCAACCCTGGAACAAGAGAGAGGGGAACTCCGCCCGCTTGGAATTCACAACGCAGAACTGCTGTCACCTGAGCTCGGTGGGGAGTGGAGCGGTGTACTAAGAACAATACATGACCCCTGCATAGTCCGGGAGAACATTGACCTATCAACATCCCAGCGAGGAAGTGGAGCGCTTCTGAACACTCAAATGTCAGTGGACGAATCGAGTTTGAGCATGAGGTGACGTCGGCAGGGCGGTAGGATCCCTGTGGGCGGCGGAAGCCACGTGGGCGGTAGGATCCCTGTGGGCGGCAGAAGCCACGTGGGCGGTAGGATCCCTGTGGGCGGCAAAAGCCACGTGGGCGGCAGAAGCCACGTGGGCGGTAGGATCCCAGTGGGCGGTAGGACTTCAATACAAGGCTAGCTAAACCATGACAAAACAAACTCGGTAATTACTTATAACTGCTCGCAAACCACTTAGCGAAGATTAAGTACAAATGTAAGATTCACTTTTCCCTGTAACTGTATTCGTGCCAAAGTATATCTTAACGCCTGACTGGACTATGACAATTGTCTAGCGAGGCAGCAAGAGTTCTGGAAACTGTTATTATGTAAGTTTTGTCTCCGGGTGAGTGGATGGAGCTGAGTAAGACGCCAGGTGAGTAAGACGCCAGGTGAGTAAGACGCCAGGTGAGTAAGACGTCAGGTGAGTAAGACGCCAGGTGAGTAAGACGCCAGGTGAGTAAGACGCCAGGTGAGTAAGACGCCAGGTGAGTAAGACGTCAGGTGAGTAAGACGCCAGGTGAGTAAGACGTCAGGTGAGTAAGACGCCAGGTGAGTAAGACGCCAGGTGAGTAAGACGCCAGGTGAGTAAGACGCCAGGTGAGTAAGACGCCAGGTGAGTAAGACGTCATGTGAGTAAGACGCCAGGTGAGTAAGACGCCAGGTGAGTAAGACGCCAGGTGAGTAAGACGCCAGGTGAGTAAGACGCCAGGTGAGTAAGACGCCAGGTGAGTAAGACGCCAGGTGAGTAAGACGCCAGGTGGATAAGACGCCAGGTGAGTAAGACATCGGGAGAGGTTATGCATAAAATAAACCAAACGTCAGGTATGGTGGGTGAGATGTGAGCAAGACAGATTAAGTGACAATTTCAAGCTTTCGCTTCAACCACAACTACACCGAAAGGTGTGGCGTGTCCTCGCTAGCCACACACCCGTGTCCTCGCTAGCCACACACCTGTGTCCTCGCTAGCCACACACCCGTGTCCTCGCTAGCCACACACCCGTGTCCTCGCTAGCCACACACCCGTGTCCTCGCTAGCCACACACCCGTGTCCTCGCTGGCCACACACCCGTGTCCTCGCTAGCCATACACCCGTGTCCTCGCTAGCCATACACCCGTGTCCTCGCTAGCCACACACCCGTGTCCTCGCTAGCCACACACCCGTGTCCTCGCTAGCCACACACCCGTGTCCTCGCTAGCCACACACCCGTGTCCTCGCTAGCCACACACCCGTGTCCTCGCTAGCCACACACCCGTGTCCTCGCTAGCCACACACCCGTGTCCTCGCTAGCCACACACCCGTGTCCTCGCCGGCTCCACTGCACCAGAGAATCCTTGATAATATTAACATAGTCCGGTTATCCCTTTCAAACCGACCTCAGGAGAGACAGACAAGTCTTGTAGAAATCCTTAAGGACTCCTCAACAAACTATTTGTATGAGTAGCCCCCGTACCTATAATCGTCGCTTCATCTTATGCTCTTTGTACACACATTCTTACGGATAAAAATATTAATAATATTATTCACGGAGAAATCACATTATCGTGATATATCAATAAGGATATTTAGAGCGTGCATCTGGGAACATCTAGCGCATAGGTTCGAGCCCTCATCACGGCTCCTGTGGATTATATTATTATTATTATTATTATTATTATTATGTACACACACACACACACACACACACACACACACACACACACACACACACACACACACACAAGAGACTTGACACCAGGCACATGTGTATGTGTGTGTGTATGTGTGTGTGTGTGTGTGTGTGTGTGTGTGTGTGTGTGTGTGTGTGTGTGTGTGTGTGTGTGTGTTGGTGTAATGCGTGTGTATGAGTATCTGCGTGTGTGTGTATGTGTATCTGCGCGTGCATACAGACTTCCCTGAACTAACTCTCCAAGCGTAAAGCAGCAGACCGCCCGGAAGCAGACACAGGGGTAAATCACGCTGAACATTTATATTATTAACGAGTACAAATACATTACTTAATCAACATACTGACAACGCTAAAATGTTCTGATTTGAGAGCAATTATATCCAAGGCCTTGATAAGTTGCATTGTGTTTGCCATCGGCGGCGCAACAGGTGTCGGGGGAGGGTGTAGGAGGCAGGTGTGTCTGTCTGATAGTCAGTCTTGTGCCGCCCGTGTTCCCTAGTGTAGTGTGGGTGACCCTGGGGGGTGTGTGGGCACCGGTTGGGAGTGGGTGTGTGAGAGAGTGTGTATGCAAGGTGTGGGGCTTGGCTTGCGAGGTGTGTGTGTGTGTACTCACCTATATGTACTCACCTATATGTGCTTGCAGGATCGAGCATTGACTCTTGGATCCCGCCTTTCTAGCTATCGGTTGTTTACAGCAATGACTCCTGTCCCATTTCCCTATCATACCTAGTTTTAAAAGTATGAATAGTATTTGCTTCCACAACCTGTTCCCCAAGTGCATTCCATTTTTCTACTACTCTCACGCTAAAAGAAAACTTCCTAACATCTCTGTGACTCATCTGAGTTTCCAGTTTCCACCCATGTCCCCTCGTTCTGTTATTATTACGTGTGAACATTTCATCTATTTCCACTTTGTCAATTCCCCTGAGTATTTTATATGTCCCTATCATATCTCCTCTCTCCCTTCTTTTCTCTAGTGTCGTAAGGTTCAGTTCCTTCAGCCGCTCTTCATATCCCATCCCTCGTAGCTCTGGGACAAGCCTCGTCGCAAACCTCTGAACCTTCTCCAGTTTCTTTATGTGTTTCTTCAGGTGGGGGCTCCATGATGGCGCGGCATACTCTAAGACGGGTCTCACGTAGGCAGTGTGTAAAGTGCCCTAAAAGCTTCCTCATTTAGGTTTCTGAATGAAGTTCTAATTTTCGCCAGTGTAGAGTACGCTGCTGTCGTTATCCTATTTATATGTGCCTCAGGAGTTGGATTAGGTGTCACATCCACTCCCAGGTCTCTTTCTCGAATCGTTACAGGTAGGCTGTTCCCCTTCATTGTGTACTGTCCCTTTGGTCTCCTGTCGCCTGATCCCATTTCCATAACTTTACATTTACTGGTGTTAAACTCCAGTAGCCATTTCCCTGACCATCTCTGCAGCCTGTTTAAGTCCTCTTGGAGGATCCTACAATCCTCGTCTGTCACAACTCTTCTCATTAATTTTGCGTCATCTGCAAACATTGACATGTATGATTCCACTCCTGTAAACATATCATTTACGTAAATTAGAAAGAGGATTGGTCCCAGCACCGATCCTTGAGGTACTCCACTTGTTACTGTTCGCCAGTCCGACTTTTCGCCCCTTACCATTACCCTCTGGCTCCTTCCTGTTAGGTAGTTCTTCACCCATACTAGGGCCTTTCCGCTTACTCCTGCCTGCCTCTCAAGTTTGTATAGCAGTCTCATGTGCGGTACCGTATCAAAGGCCTTTTGGCAGTCAAGAAATATGCAGTCTGCCCAGCCTTCTCTGTCCTGCCTTATCCTTGTTACTTTATCATAGAATTCTAAAAGGTTTGTTAGGCATGATTTCCCTGTCCAGAACCCATGTTGGTGCTTGTTTACAAACCCAATGCTCTCCAGGTGCTCAACAAGTCTTAGCCTAATTATTCTTGTGTGTGTGTGTGTGAAACGAGCTGTGTTTCAGCACTTGTGCCTAGTTAGTGTTTTTATTACACGATACTTTTAGTTTATTAAACGATACGAGTATATAGTTCGGGTGTATATGTCAACTTCCCTGAAAGCTGAACCGGATGAACTTGCCGAAGAGACGGAACACTTGACGGACATCGCATCGCAACACGCGGAAGGAAACACGGACACCAGCGTAAGTCCTCCACTTGGAGAGTAAGAGAGATCGTAGAAGATATTGGTCACCGGGGATTCTTAGGCGAGGTATTTGAGCAGGTCTTTTTGTGCCAAATATAGGAGAAATAGAATAGAATATTGTTATCCCGGAGCTAGAATTGGTGGTATATTGAGTATTATGTTGACTATAACTGGTATTAGAAAAAAACATGTCATTTGTATTTGTGAGGAAGGGAATTATATTAGGAAATTAGCAGTGGGGCACTAATGCAAGAGTATAGACCGCGCAAGAATTTAGTGAGGAGTAATGGTCTTATTGTCATTTTCACTTGCAGAAAACTCTCTTCTTCTCTCTGTGTTGCTGCACTGATCGTCTCACTCCCCCCCCCCTTCCTCATGTCCTCACACTACTGTCTGGGTTGATGTGTGGCTTGTAGACAGGAAGTCACAATAACGTAGCTGAAAATTAAATAACAAACACACAAATCTGGAAATACAAGAATTGGCGACGTTTCGGTCCGTCTTGGACCATTACATGACATGATAACGGTCCAGAGATGGACCGAAACGTTGTCAATTCTTTTATTTCCAGATTTGTGGGTTGGTTATCTCAGTGTGTCTTGTTCCTTCAGCTATACGTCCCAGTTCTCCTTTATATTAATCCTTCTCATAATGCTCGCCGTCAGCTAATATTGTTGCGAAAGAACCATTTTCATGTATCAGGTCTCTGGTGTATATTAGGAACTGGACGAGGCTCGGTATCACTCCACCCGTGGTACTCAGGTTATGTCTTCAGTCTGATAACTCCTCCCTCACTGTGACCCTTTGTATCCTTCTGGACAGGTGCTCCCTCGAACACATCGGGTTGTGTGGAGGAGGGGGGGGGGGGGGAGGGGGGCGGGGAGATTTTACCTTGTGCAGGTGAGGTTGTGTATTCATCAAGGACTCAATGTATAGTGTACCCGCTTCCACCACCACTCTTCTTCAACACACTCCGTCAGTCCAACATTCTCTCTCTTCCTCTAACTCGGCCCCTTGCTTACACCTGCTCCTGCGACACTACCCTATTCCTCTAACACTACCTTATTCCTCCATCTTCACCATGTTCCTTCAACACCACTGTTCCACCAACAATCTCTTCTTCCTCCTCCAACATTTTCTTCCCCCAACACAGCTGCCTCTAATACTTCCATCACCTCCGCTCCGGATCCCTCCAACACAGATCTCACACAACATTAAGTGCCCGACAACTAAAATAAGGAACCCAAGAGCTGAAGCTTGATCCTGCAGGCACAATTCGGTTAGCAAAAATTACACATGCTCATACATAGATCATGCAGGTCACCGTCCAATCCCCGGCCGTCCAAGTGGTTGGGCACCATTCCTTTCCCCCCGTCCTATCCCAGATCCTTATCCTAATCCCTTCCAAGTGCTATATAGTCGTAATGGCTTGACGCTTTCTCCTGATAATCCCTCCCCCTCTTCAACAGGATCTACAGCATCCTCCGGCTCGATCCCACCGCCCACGCCCTAAGAATCTTATGTTCAGTTACGGTGAACGGCATCAGATGCCTCCTGGCAGTCAAGAAATATGCAGTCCAGCCAAATCTTAGAGTCCATGGTGATATATCTCATTGGACGCACTTCCTCTTTAGCTTGTATTGTTCAATGTTTCGTTGCTCTCTGCTCAATTTTCAATACTTCCATGTGTCTGGAATAACATGTTAACTGTCTGGGATAACATGTTATCTGTCTGTCTGGGATAACATGTTAACAGTCTGTCACAATCCGTGGCGGACGTCAAGTTTGAGGACTACGCTGTGACGTCACAAGCCGTGTAAGAGGTCAGGCGGAAGAATACAATGTGACGTCACCTGCATGTTTACAAACACTCCCCGGGGTCCGAGGCCGAAGCTTCGTGTAAGGTCTCTTTAGACAGCCCGTCCTAATCAACAAAGGCCAAAGTCCATTCCATGCACCCGCCAAACCCCCTGTTTATGAACGAAAAATGATTTACATACGACTCACAACTGATGATGTTCGAATACTTCTCGAACAAGTGCTTCGCTGAGTTTTGTTCAAACCACAACACTGTAAATACTTCACCCACGTACTACAAATAAAAATAATCCCAACAGAATCTAAACACCTAACCTAACTACTGCCTAAATATGCACAGTATGCTAATATATAACAATATTAATTTTATTTGAGAAATTCTTATTTTTGAAATGAAGAGCATGTTAAAACTGATGAATGTATCTTTGGGGTCGACCGCTGGATGGAATGGACTCGGTCTGAGGACAGGTTGCACCCACATACTACAAGTATAAATAATCACCAACAGAACCTAAACACCCAACCAAACCTACGCTTAAATATGCACAGTATGCTAACGTATAATAATAATTTATATTTAAAACAATTCCTGTTTGGAATGAATAGCGTGGTAAATTGATGAATGCGACTTTGGGGTCGGCCGCTGGATGGAATGAACACAGCCTGAGGACAAGTTGCACTAGAAGGCTGGAAGGAGAAGGATGTAAGGTGTTGCTGCGATGTTGTTGTTGTTGTTGTTAAAGATTTAGCTACTCAGGACGAAGTGTCCATGTAGCACGGGCTATGGTGAGCCCGTAACCGTGCTGCGATGGCTGCACCTTCCTGGTAATATTGACGGACACCTCAGTTACTGCGAATTATTAGTAGAAAAAAACAAAAAACACTAAAGAATCACGTATTTGAAAACAAGCCGAAACTAATAGCGTGTGACCAATGAATTTATGGTTGTTTTGCAGATAATATCTAAATTATTTTTTAGAATTTCTAAAGTTCCCTAAATTTCTAAAGTTCCCTAAATTTCTAAAGTTCCCTAAATTTCTGTTCATTGGAAGGTATATTTATTTCAGTTATTAGGCGAGTTGTTCAAACGGGTGGAAGAACAGAGTCCTTCGGGAGCCTGAAGAACCAAGTGCCTTCGGTGCCTTCAGGAAGGAGGCGGTGGTCCATGTCTTGAGGAGCACTGGTCCCTCCCGTGAGCGTTATAGAGAAAGACTTGGATAACCCGAGTGACCTGCCGGTGTTGCCGGCCAGGTGTGGCCTTCACCTGCACACTGAGGCCCGGGGCATGTGTGCACATGGGGCGAGCACACACTGCTGCAATGTCGGGCCGCCCACACACACACACACACACACACACACCTACGTTCGGTTTGAAGGGCAGGGCACGGTGCCCGCCACCACCACCACAGCCGCCACCACTTCACAGCCACCACCACCACCACCACAGCCGTCAACACCACAGCCGCCACCACCACCACCACCATAACAAACGCCACCACCATCACAGACGCCGCTACCACAACCGCCGCCACCACCACAGCCGCCACCACTTCACAGCCACCACCACGACCACCACAGCCGTCAACACCACAGCCGCCACCACCACCACCATAACAAACGCCACCACCATCACAGACGCCGCTACCACAACCGCCGCCACCACCACAGACGCCACCATCACCACCACAGCCGCCACCACTTCACAGCCACCACCACCACAGCCGTCAACACCACAGCCGCCACCACCACCACCATAACAAATGCCACCACCATCACAGACGCCGCTACCACAACCGCCGCCACCACCACAGACGCCACCATCACCACCACAGACGCCACCACAACCATCACCACCGCCACAACCACCACCACAGACGCCACCACAGCCACAACCACCCACCTCTACTCTAACAACAGTATGTACAACGAAGAGTGAAGGACAAGGTAAGAAAGAGGTGAGGAAAACATGACATGGAAGACCCCAAGACATAATGGAGTGAGGACAGAACACTGTACAGTGTCCCTCATTATCCCCTGCATGCCTGACCCTCACTATCCACTCTCACACGATGTTAGCCATCAGACGTCCGAGACTCCGTCTAGCCACCATGATTTAGGAATGATGTACAGGTTTCGTAAATAGTTGTTTAAATATTTGATGAATCCTGGGCCTAAGTCCCTTCTACATTTTTTTTCTCAGACTCCATCTGTGTCACCTACTGGGGCAACTACAGTGCCACAGAGAGGGGGCTGGGTAAGCCATGGTGCCACAGAGAGGGGGCTGGGTAAGCCATGGTGCCACAGAGAGGGGGCTGGGTAAGCCATGGTGCCACAGAGAGGGGGCTGGGTAAGCCATGGTGTCACAGAGAGGGGGCTGGGTAAGCCATGATGCCACAGAATAGGGGCTGGGTAAGCCATGGTGCCACAGAGAGGGGCTGGGTAAGCCATGATGCCACAGAATAGGGGCTGGGTAAGCCATGGTGCCACAGAGAGGGGCAGGGTAAGCCATGATGCCACAGAATAGGGGCTGGGTAAGCCATGGTGCCACAGAGAGGGGCTGGGTAAGCCACGTTGCCACAGAGAGGGGGCTGGGTAAGTCATGATGCCACAGAGAGAGGGGCTGGGTAAGCCATGGTGCCACAGAGAGAGGGGCTGGGTAAGCCATGGTGCCACAGAGGGGGGGGCTGGGTAAGTCATGATGCCACAGAGAGAGGGCTGGGTAAGCCATGGTGCCACAGAGAGGGGGCTGGGTAAGCCATGGTGCCACAGAGAGGGGGGCTGGGTAAGCCATGGTGCCACAGAGAGAGAGGGGCTGGGTAAGCCATGGTGCCACAGAGAGAGAGGGGCTGGGTAAGCCATGGTGCCACAGAGAGAGAGAGAGGGGCTGGGTAAGCCATGGTGCCACAGAGAGGGGGGCTGGGTAAGCCATGGTGCCACAGAGAGAGAGGGGCTGGGTAAGCCATGGTGCCACAGAGAGAGAGGGGCTAGAGTGGATTGAGGCGGAGTGAGGGTCGAGAGAGTGAAAGCAAGGCAGCGCTCAGAGACGGAAATAAGCGAGTGATATACATAAGGCAGATGACAGCGGACGGCTGGTTATAGAAATAGTTAAAAACGGCGATTTCAGTGAGAAGAAACGTTTTGGTTCCATCACCAACGTTTAGGTTCCATCACCAACGATTTGGTTCCATCACCAACGTTTAGGTGATGGAGCAGGAAGGAGAAGTGAGGGGAGGGAGAGGTGAGAGATAAGAGGGTTTGAGAGGCGAGGGACAAAAGAGAGAGACGGAAGAGTACCGGGAAAGAAGGCAACACTGTCTTACAAGGAATGGCAAGTCCTTTCCGGTTTAAATTAGTTTCCCTTTCCTTCGCCAGGTCCTCTACCAACCCGTCCTCCCAAGGTTTCCAAACGTCAAGAAACTATCGTACCAATGTGCCCTAATCTAACCAACCAGAGGACCCACGAACAGAAAACGGGCCGTGAGCCGATACCATTTTCTGGCATACGTCAGTTCTTGGTCTTAGGTGAACTATACGTCCAAATGCGACGCGCTACAAAGAGAACAGGTTGCGCGGTGACAGTGATGGTGGTAGCAATATAGGATCTCAGTGCCACGCCAAACTTTCACCACTGACGTACGAGAGAGACTTTCGCTTTTAACTCCTCCGGCTGGAGGAGACCCTCTTCTCTCACGCTCAAGGAATGATTATAAAGCGTCTTGAGGAACATACCGCAACCCGTTCTCGCACTTGCTTATAGTCAATATTGGCATATTTACAATTATTACTTAACCTATCAACGGTATAGGTTAAGTAATAATTGTAATTAAGAAGCAATAAGATACTTATCTTAACATACTAAGAAGGTTAGGTGAGGTCGGTGTTTTCTATGAAGCTTTTCAAGGTAAACTAAAATATTCACAATCAATTAGTATGTCACATAAGCACTTATTAATAAGCCATTATTGACAATAAGCAAGCGCGAGACATACCGACGGATCCTTGGCTGGTCGGGAGAGACCAAAGGGCCCACGGGAAAGGGGGACTCGTCCCCTCGAACATTCACCGTTCACATGTAGTCTTTGTGTACTACGCTTTGTGGTGAAGTTCAAGAGGGAGTTCAACACCTGCAGGAGCAACAGCCACAGTACCAGCAGCACTACAGCATCACCTACAGCACAAACAGCAGCAGCAGAAAACGCAGCACAAACGCCAGTTTTGTGTGTGGGTGGGATAGCTGTGTGAGGGTGGAATAGCTGTGTGTGAGGGTGGGATAGCTGTGTATGAGGGTGGGATAGCTGTGTGTGATGTTGGGATAGCTGTGTATGAGGGTGGGATAGCTGTATGTGAGGGTGGGATAGCTGTATGTGAGGGTGGGATAGCTGTGTGTGAGGGTGGGATAGCTGTGTGTGAGGGTGGGATAGCTGTGTGTGAGGGTGGGATAGCTGTGTGTGAGGGTGGGATAGCTGTGTATGAGGGTGGGATAGCTGTATGTGAGTGGGATAGCTGTGTATGAGGGTGGGATAGCTGTGTATGAGGGTGGGATAGCTGTGTGTGATGTTGGGATAGCTGTGTATGAGGGTGGGATAGCTGTGTATGAGGGTGGGATAGCTGTGTGTGAGGGTGGGATAGCTGTGTGTGAGGGTGGGATAGCTGCATGTGAGTGGGATAGCTGTGTGTAGGTAGGATAGCTATATATCCCAGCTCCATTGTCTACCTTTGATCAATATTTGGGTTGTAACATCTCGCCTAATGCACCGAGCCAGACAAGCTGTTTCCAGAGTGGATGGCTTCCTCCCCAGGGAGGGACAAGGAGGCGCTAGGAGAGTAGGGAAAAGGAAGACTAACTACTTCTTAATGGTCCAGGACGGAACATAACGTCGTCGTCGTCTCTTCCCCTACTGATGTGCAATTTGGTCATCATATCTTCAACCACGTTATTGTGACTTATCGTCTGGAGAAGAAAGTAGGGTGAGGAATTGAGAAGAGAAGCAGAAGAGGGGGAGAGGAGAGAATTAGAAAGGAGGGGGAAGAACAAGAGAGACAAAACAAGAGAGTGTGTACTGCAAGATACCTCGTCACTATGTTTTTCCTTCCCAAACTTAATGCCCCATTTTTCACGAATCTTCCTCCTGTCAACATGTAATCTGTAGTCGGATCTTCACTCTTCACAGCTTTCTCCTGCTGCTTACTTCCTCCTACTACACCTCCTCATCTATCTACTCCTTCTCTTCCTCCTATCATCTTAAAGTTTCTTCTCCAGGCTGATTTCTTTACTATTAATGCATAGCGGCCGAAGGAATAGCCAGTCCGTCTATTTCTTATTCCAGGGGTACAAGAGTTCGTATATTTTCTTATCCGATGCTAAGGATCCTCTGATAATCAAAGGTGGTATCCTCCTTTATATATTTCTATATCTCGGTGGACCAGGGGCCAGATTCACGAAAGCACTTACGCAAGTACTTACTAACCTGTACATCTTTTCTCAATCTTTGGCGGCTTTGTTTCCAATTATTAAACAGTTAATGAGCTCCGAAGCACCAGGAGGCTCTTTATAACGATAACAACAGTTGAATGGGAAGTTTTCATGCTTGTAAACTGTTTCTTAAATGTAACCAAAGCCGTCAAAGATTGAAGAAAGGTGTACACGTTCGTAAGTGCTTGCATAAGTGCGTTCGTGAATCTGGCCCCAGGGCGTCGTAGCATGCTCACAGGAAAGACATGTTACGTAGGTTCGATCATATTTGAGTTCCCTGTGTAGTTATTAATCGTGGATCAAAATCATGATCCAGGTTCGTAAGGACCATACACATCTTGTGGTCTGAGAACCAGTGTTATCTAGATCTAGAGTTATCTAGAGATGATTTCGGGGCTTTTAGTGTCCCCGCGGCCCAGTCTTCGACCAGGCCTCCACCCCCAGGAAGCAGCCCGTGACAGCTGACTAACACCCAGGTACCTATTTTACTGCTAGGTAACAGGGACATAGGGTGAAAGAAACTCTGCCCATTGTTTCTCTCCGGCGCCTGGGATCGAACCCAGGACCACAGGATCACAAGTCCAGTGTGCTGTCCGCTCGGCCGACCGGCTCCGAAGTGTATTTCTAGATTTGATTGGTCTACCTGGCTGTGTAGTTATCCCTGGATATTAATGACGACACCCGCGGCAGGAGGTCCTCGCGGTAACTGGAACACGTATGAGAAGCAACACCGACAAAACGCGACCACAAATGTTGCCAATTTTCGACACATAAAACCGCGGGAACTTTGTATTATGTCTTCCCGAGCTGTTGACCCGACGCCTCCCCCTTGGCGGCCCGACCACCACCGACGCCAGCGCTTAGTGACCCGACCACCACCGACACCAGCGCTTAGTGACCCGACCACCACCGACGCCAGCGCTTAGTGACCCGACCACCACCGACGCCAGCGCTTAGTGACCCGACCACCACCGACGCCAGCGCTTAGTGACCCGACCACCACCGACGCCAGCGCTTAGAGACCCGACCACCACCGACGCCAGCGCTTAGTGACCCGACCACCACCGACGCCAGCGCTTAGTGACCCGACCACCACCGACGCCAGCGCTAAGTGACCCGACCACCACCGACGCCAGCGCTTAGTGACCCGACCACCACCGACGCCAGCGCTTAGTGACCCGACCACCACCGACGCCAGCGCTTAGTGACCCGACCACCACCGACGCCAGCGCTTAGTGACCCGACCACCACCGACGCCAGCGCTAAGTGACCCGACCACCACCGACGCCAGCGCTTAGTGACCCGACCACCACCGACGCCAGCGCTTAGTGACCCGACCACCACCGACGCCAGCGCTTAGTGACCCGACCACCACCGACGCCAGCGCTTAGTGACCCGACCACCACCGACGCCAGCGCTTAGCGACCCGACCACCACCGACGGATACGGCACACATAGACACGATAAACCACCTAAGCTACTGGGATCGTCTCAGAGCACCCAAGTTCAAGTATGTTTATTGAGACAAGAAAGAAATACATCTCAAAGGGAAAGAGTAGCTTAGGCTATTTCTACCCCCCCCCCCCCCCCCCGAGCACACAAAACGTACTCTCTAGAAAGAAGACGACGAGAGAGGTATCAAAGTATCAAATAATATATACATGGACAATACTGGAGGGCCAGGTCCCAATTCTACGCAGTACAATAACATACTGGACTCAGTGTTATGGAAGGAAATGCAAAATGCAGCCAAGGAAGAGTGGTTCAGTATCCTCCCAACAAGTATAAGTATAAGAAATCAAGTATAAGTATACTACAAGTATAAGAAAATCTTGCCGGAACAAAAGTGGAAGTCCTCATGAAGAAAACTGGACAGTTTTCTGCAATAAGGTCCGGTCCAGCCGGGCTGTAGTGGAAATGTGGGTCTGCGGGCCGCTCCAAGCAACAGCCTGGTGGACCATACACTCAGAAGTCAAGCCTGGTTATGGGTTTCGCTTGTGGAGAAAAATAACAACTCCCCGAACCCCATCTAGGTACCATCCAGTACACGTATAAAAGGAAGAAATGTATATATATTTATCACTCAGACTATCCCGTAATATGTTGATTGTTTGTGATGTGTGTCTATGTATATATGATGTGTCTATGTATATATGATGTGTGTCTATGTATATATGATGTGTGTATGTATATATATGAACACGATGTACACAACGGGGTGAGAACAGCTTGAGCCACCTCATCCCTTTGTGTGTGTATTTATATCTCAATAAACTTATTGAATTTGAATCCAGGATGCCACCGTTTGGCGACTTGATCACCGGCGACGCTCCTTCAAGCAGAGGTCGGGGCTGCTCGCCCTCACGCTTGTGCCATACTCCATAGCAACAAGCAGCATCACCTCCTGCCCACCTGGTTGACTGGGAAAGGAAGACAGGGAAGTGAAAACCCTAATGTCATGTCTGTCGCAAGAAACACTCACGGAGCGCTACGCTTTCACTCTACCGAGTGCTTCGAGAATTGCGTTCAGGGCGTCTCATGCGTTGGTGAAGAAACAGAACGATATAGATGGATCTAAACACGAGAAACAAAAATTTGATTGACGATAAATTCAAAGTTACCTGGTTGGTGCATGGACACCAGTGGTGAAGGACGTAATAGGTGGCCCTTGTTTGGCTCCAAACACCACAATCAACACAACTACTACAACCACAATAACCACCATAGCAACTACAATCTCCACAAGCTCCCTCCCTCTAAGACAGCAAACCTTCGAAAGTAATCTCTTTATGGTCGCCCTCGGTAGATCTTGAGACGTTCCTCTGGGTTACAAGACATGTGACCTCGAGTTCTCCAGCCTGGAGGAGGTCCCGCCAGGACCTATCGGTACACCAAGGTATTCCCATAGACTCTAGTGCAAATGTAAAGATTCCTTTTGGGTATTATCCCTCCCTCATACACACACGCGCTGGAGAGAGAGAGAGACTTTTATAGACTCAGATGATTCTCAATCACAGTATAAGCTCAATCATTTGAAGGTCAGAACCATTTATTCTCATCTTGAATAATAGCACGTATTTACCAGTCATAAATTTCTGTGAATCCCCAGCAATCCGTCAAGAAGACGAGGCGTTTTCCCACACGTAAAGATAGAAGCGTGAGACCCTCCTCTTGACAACACATTCGGCTCCTTACAAAAACAAATGAAGATACAAGACAAAGATGGGTAAAATTCACATAAAATCTAATAGGAAAGACGGATTTCGAAGCTGTTTAGCTGTAGGTAGTTAAGCTATCATGTCGAAACTTCACTTCTCTGGGCTGGTTCCTGTCGACTAGATCGTATCTAATGACGACTTCCTCAATACGAGGGTAATTAAACGGTCAAATCTCCCGTGGACTGGCTGAGTGTTGTTTCGCTTGACAGGCAGACCATCTTTGGCTTCCTCTGGTTGTGTTTACTGCGGTAGATTTGATGTCATATAAACGGACTTAACTTAGGTTGGCTTGCCTGTGTCTAGGCGCTACAAGAAGTGGGACCTAGTATATAGACACAACTATTCCTGTTGTTTGTGATGTGTGTCTATGTATGTATATACGGCACGCATATACGGCACGCATAGACGCAATAAAGCACCTAAATTATTGGGATCGTCTCAAAGCCCTCCAAATGTACTCACTAGAAAGAAGACGAGAGAGATATCAAATAATATACACCTGGAAGATACTGGAGGGTCAAGTACCAAATCTACACAGTAAAATAACAACGTACTGGAGTGAACGACATGGAAGAAAATGTAGAATAGAACCAATGAAGAGCAGAGGTGCCATAGGCACAATCAGAGAACACTGTATAAACATCAGAGGTCCGCGGTTGTTCAACGTCCTCCCAGCAAGCATAAGAAATATTGCCGGAACAACAGTGGACATTTTCAAGAGGAAACTAGATTTATTCCTCCAAGGAGTGCCGGACCAACCGGGCTGTGGTGGGTATGTGGGCCTGCGGGCCGCTCCAAGCAACAGCCTGGTGGACCAAACTCTCACAAGTCGAGCCTGGCCTCGGGCCGGGCTTGGGGAGTAGAAGAACTCCCAGAACCCCATCAACCAGGTATCAACCAGGTATGTATTAACACGATGTACTGAACGGGGTGAGAATAGCTTGAGCTACCTCATCCCTTTGTGTGTATTTTACCTCAATAAACTTATTTCAATCTCAATTTCACTGTTCCTGTGTCGGCTAATCTGATCTCAGTCCTGGTTAATAAGGGGGTCCTGGTGAAATCCCATGATCAGTGCACCACATCGAGTCTAGCTCCGTTTAATCGTGAACTTCATTCCATTTCACCAATCCTTATATACAAAATTTTCCTCAATTTATATAATTAATATAAAACAAAGTGCTTGCCTTTAGACCTCTGACGACGGGGAATTGTTTCGAGTTTCCAGGACAGGCGTCACACCCAAGAGCAGACGTGTCTTGAAGAATTCGTAAACAACAGAGTATCTTTAGAACATCTTATATGTGACAGTCCCCGACACCGTCACTCTTCTATTAAATAGGACGGTTAGCGGCAATAGTTGAAGGAGGCCAGCAGCTGTGATCTCATCAGCATTTTCAATCAGATTAGACTCGATTACCTCCCTCAGAACGCTCATACACTCAACACGACGGTCAGTGTGGGCAGGGTCCTGGGTGTCCTTGTTTCTGAGTCCTGGGTGTCCTTGTTTCTGAGTCCTGGGTGTCATTGTTTCTGAGTCCTGTGTGTCCTTTCTGAGTCCTGGGTGTCCTTGTTTCTGAGTCCTGGGTGTCCTTTCTGAGTCCTGGGTGTCATTGTTTCTGAGTCCTGGGTGTCCTTGTTTCTGAGTCCTGGGTGTCCTTTCTGAGTCCTGGGTGTCATTGTTTCTGAGTCCTGTGTGTCCTTTCTGAGTCCTGGGTGTCCTTGTTTCTGAGCCCTAGGTGTCCTTGTTTCTGAGTCCTGGATGTTCTCCTTTCTGAGTCCTGGGTGTCCTTGCTTCATCATTCTGGGCGTCGTTGTGTCTGTGTCGTGTGAGTCGTCCTCGCTGTGTTGTGTCGTTATCGGAGCGCCGTCGGGGGCGGAGGGAGCGGGGTAAGGATCATCGACCTGACGAGCGTTGGGGGAGGAGGAGGAGGTGGGTTCTTCACGGGCCGCTGGGTCCTGTTGACCGGCTGGGTAGTGGTCCCTGCAAGACGGGCGGTGGGCGGCGCAGGTCGCTCCGGGGACCTGTTCTGCCTGCCTGCCTGCCTGCTTGCCAGCCTGCCTGTTCGCTTGCTTGCTTGTCAGCCTGCCTGTCCTGTTGTTTGTCAGCTTGCTTGACTCACGCAACCTACCGGGTTAAGCCACTGCCGGGCTTAATTTGGGCTGGTGTGGTAACGCCATTCAAGTGTTGCATCGGCTCCTTTATCCTGCCCTATCATGAGGCGGGTCGTGGCTCTGCCCCTACAAGGCAGGTGGCGGCTCTGCGCCCCTATGAGGCAGGTCGTGGCTCTGCGCCCCTACGAGGCAGGTGGCGGCTCTGCGCCCTTATGAGGCGGGTCGTGGCTCTGTACCCCTACGAGGCAGGTCGCGGCTCTGCGCCCCTACGAGGCAGGTCGCGGCTCTGCGCCCCTACGAGGCAGGTCGTGGCTCTGCGCCCCTACGAGGCAGGTCGCGGCTCTGCACCCCTACGAGGCGGGTCGCGGCTCTGCACCCCTACGAGGCGGGTCGCGGCTCTGCACCCCTACGAGGCAGGTCGCGGCTCTGCACCCCTACGAGGCAGGTCGCGGCTCTGCACCCCTACGAGGCGGGTCGCGGCTCTGCACCCCTACGAGGCGGGTCGCGGCTCTGCACCCCTACAAGGCAGGTCGCGGCTCTGCGCCCCTACGAGGCAGGTCGTGGCTCTGCGCCCCTACGAGGCAGGTCGCGGCTCTGCGCCCCTACGAGGCAGGTCGTGGCTCTGCGCCCCTACGAGGCAGGTCGCGGCTCTGCACCCCTACGAGGCGGGTCGCGGCTCTGCGCCCCTACGAGGCGGGTCGCGGCTCTGCACCCCTACAAGGCAGGTCGCGGCTCTGCGCCCCTACGAGGCAGGTCGCGGCTCTGCACCCCTACGAGGCAGGTCGCGGCTCTGCGCCCCTACGAGGGAGGTGTTAGGCCCCCAACACGCACATCTATAAAATAAAAGAACGTGAACACCGCCACGGTCTCACCCGGACCGTTATCAAGTGGCCTAAGTTTCACTCACGTTATTGTTAATGTCTACAAAATATTGTTGTTTCTTACGATTATAACAATAATATAAACATTCTACCAACATTGTGAACATCTTCGCTACATTAGTAGCGAAGTAACATTAGTAGATCTGCTACTTCTTGGCCTCTCTCTCCGTCCTCTTGACTGACCTCTTCCCCGCGCTCCTGCTACTTCATTGTAGGTTTACTTGTTTATTCTTCGCCTCACTGAGCAGAAACAAAAGCAGTAACAAGGACAGCAACAACACATGCCACGGCAGCAGGAGACGGCGGGCCAGGGAGTCTAGGAGAGTATATAGTCTTAATCAGAGGGAGGAATACAGCACGCGCCAGACAGGTGAGGCCCGCGTCACGCGCCTCACATCTTGGCCTACTCTCGCTTCCTTCCTCGCCTCACACCTGCCCTATTTCCGCTTCCTCGCCTCACATCTGGCTTCCTTCTCTTCCTTCCTCGCCTCACACCTGGCTTCCTTCTCTTCCTTCCTCGCCTCACACCTGGCTTACTCCTGCTTCCTCGCCTTACACCTGGCTTTCTTCCTCCCCTCACACCTGGCTTACTCCTGCTTCCTCGCCTTAAACCTGGCTTCCTTCCTCCCCTCACACCTGGCTTACTCCTGCTTCCTCGCCTCACACCTGGCTTCCTTCTCTCCCTCCCTCGCCTCACTCCTGACTTCCTCCTCTTCCTTCCTCGCCTCACACCTGGCCTACTCCTGCTTCCTTCTCTTCCCTCCTCACCATCCTCGTCAGCTGAACGTAACCCTTCACATCACCACCATCTACCACCACTACCATCACCTCCCACCACCATCCACACTACCAACTACCACTATCGTCACCCCCCTTCCGCATAATAAAAGTGAATCATTGTAATTCCTCTAACAACAGATGGGAGGGAGAAGGTATCAAACCAGTTCTCTACAAGACACCAAACACTAGGCAGAGTGCTGAAGGAGGCAAGACTAATACTGGAAAGATGACTGAAATGAAACAGAATGAAAGAAGAAGTAAAATAAGAAGAATTTTTTTTAAGAATTTGATGATAAAATAAAAAATAAAAAGCCTTCAAATACAGATTAGGACGTGAAAAAAACATGAAATGTTCGCGCGTCTTAAATCAGAGGCTTGTCTACCTTGAGTTCGCATTTAGAAATAAGCAATGTAACCACTGCATGCCCTTGGAAACGTAGTTGGAGGCGTGCGTGTAATACAAGACCCAACTCTTAATATTCAAGCCACGATGGCTTAAGAGAACCATGCCTCTTGGATATTAATCAATATTTACAAAGCCACATACAAAAGGGCCCCTGACACCTCAAGGGAAGCGATGAAAGTGAACGAGAGAAGGGGAACTCACACATTAATATTGTCTCATAATTAAAGTATCTCACTATTGCAAGGAAAGTTAATAATAACAATTATAAATAACTCTTGTTTTTTAAGATGATTTGTTTCTTCTTTGGGTCATGGTGGTGCCAAGAAGTCAATTGCCGTCAAGTTGTACGGCTGGCAGCTCGGCGGCTGCACTAAGCAAGGAGAGTGAGTAACTTTGCGGGGAGTTCGCTACTCAGTGTCTAGGCGGGACGGGCTGTGTGCGGGTGAAGGAGTGCCTGCGCTCTGCTTCCCTTCCCATTTGATTCAGAGAGCCAACATTTTGATATAACACTGGCAATATACGTGCGGGGATTATTATTAATCCAGAAGTGTGCGGGAATACTATATCGGAACTGGACGGAGTTGTGACCAAATCTGGATTAAAAAGTGAACATTAAATGCATTTGCAATGTATTCAACATGATCCCGTCGAGTTACTGTAAGTTGCAACGTTGCTCCCTAAGTTTTCCTCCTCGTGTTATTTTAGGCTGGTTAAGTTTCTGAGGGTTCTCGACTTGATTTGTTGATGCAAGCTCTTCTTTAGGGGTCCAGACTTCGTGACTGCAAGAGTTGCGAGTCTTGCAAGAGTGCGAGTGGCCTTGTGACTTGCAGTGGTTTGCATCTTCAAGTATCCTGTTCCAGCCTTTCCAGTGTTATTGCACATGTGCACTTGCAATACTCCTCTCTTACTGCTCCTAGCTCATGTTCCTGCAATAAATCCGCTATTATGTGCGAGAGAGAGAGAGAGAGAGAGAGAGAGAGAGAGAGAGAGAGAGAGAGAGAGAGAGAGAGAGAGAGAGAGAGAGATAGAGATAGAGAGAGAGAGAGATAGAGATAGAGATAGAGAGAGAGAGAGAGAGAGATAGAGATAGAGATAGAGAGAGAGAGAGAGAGAAGATTAAGCCACCCAAAAGGTGGCATGGGCATGAATAGCCCATAAGTGGTGGCCCTTTTGAGCCATTTCCAGTATCAATAGATGATCTTGAGGTTATCTTGAGATGATTTCGGGGCTTTTTAGTGTCCCCGCGGCCCGGTCCTCGACCAGACCTCCACCCCCAGGAAGCAGCCCGTGACAGCTGACTAACTCCCAGGTACCTATTTTACTGCTAGGTAACAGGGGCATTCAGGGTGAAAGAAACTTTGCCCATTTGTTTCTGCCTCGTGCGGGAATCGAACCCGCGCCACAGAATTACGAGTCCTGCGCGCTATCCACCAGGCTACGAGGCCCCGATACTGGAGATCTGTGGAGGTGCGACTGCACCCTGCGTGACGGGAGATGTCTCCCGTGTATTATGTGCAATCCACGGGACTTTATATCTCATCATTAACTGTTATCCCAACATATCAAACAGCTATCGCATATATTGCAATATCCCTCGTAATAAACAAGGAAGGAAGGAATTATCAGAGGAGGGGGAACGCGCCAAGCCATTACGACTATATAGCACTTGGAAGGAGTCAGGATAAGGATTTGGGATGGGACGGGGGGGAAGGAATAGTGCCCAACCACTTGGACGGTCGGGGATTGAACGCCGACCTGCATGAAACATGATCGTCGCTCTACCGTCCAGCCCAAGGAGCTGGGGTCGTAATAAACAAACTTTATAAAACACGCGTTCATTATTGCAATTTACCAGAATTCTTACCGTGATGCACAGCATTTAACACGGTAAGTGTGTCGCCTTGACTCAATGGTATATATCTCAGTTTCTTTTTCTCTCTCCTTGATTTCTACCTCCACTCGTGACGTGTTCCTTAGACGCCTGGCTTCCTTGATGGGATGCTGCGGTCAGCTTTGGTCGAGATAACCCACAGTTTGTAAACACTCAAAAGGGGACAAATCCACAAGGGCCGTGACGAGGATTCGAACCTGCGTCCGGGAGCATCCCAGACACTGCCTTAATCGACTGAGCTAGACAGGGTACTCAAAAGGGAGTGTTTATAAAACATTGCATTTAAATGTTTTGTGTACATTAATATAGATTATTGGCAGTGGACTCTTATGAGGCAGGCCTACACTGATCTAGATTATGCAGGCCTACACTGGTCTAGATTATGCAGGCCTACACTGGTCTAGATTATGCAGGCCTACACTGGTCTAGATTATGCAGGCCTACTCTCATTTAACGATATCAAAACAGCTAAGCATTAAGCTTAGATAACGATATTTTAGACAATGCTATATATTAAATTTGGTATAAATAACTATGTCCCTTGATAATACGTGCTAATACTGGTAGATATATCGAAAGCTTAAATGTTCATCCACGTGGTATAGTCGATACAGCGACGGTCTCGCTTCTTGCAGGTCTGCGTTCGATACCAGATGCTCCAAGTGGTTGGACATCATTCATCCTGGCTTTCGTCTTCATATCCTATACAAGTCATACTATCTTTACGCTTTATCCTAATTCCTTAGAGAGTTTAGACCATAACAATTATCTTATTACACAATTAAGTGAAAATGTCGGCTAACTGCTCTTCTGTGATTAATCTGAACAATTAGAACTTGTTTACACAATATAAGTAAAGGCTAGGATACGCCCTTCAATTAGGCCTCATCTCTGAGGTTTGATAATTTCAGCCTCATTTGACGTTTATCAACTCCATACAAAATTAATCGGGTTCCCAGAAATGTTTGAACATAGATAATTTACGTAATGCGTCAATATTACGGTGCTTGACTTCTTACTAAAGCCTAACAATTTTGACGGTTGTCTTGACTGCGTTCATAGTGAGGTGTATTAGGTTAGAAGATTATTGTTGTGTTATTAAACTGCCTCCACCCTGATGGACTAAGCTGCCTCTTGAAATAAGCTGCCTCAACTCTTGGACTAAGCAGCCACCATTTACAAGAATTAAGTTGCTTTCCCCTCTCCAGGAATAAGTTGCATCAACTGTCCAGGATTAAGCTGTCTTCACTTCCAAGAACTTTGTTGCCTTAGCTTTCAAGGACTAACCAAAACTACTTGAGCTCAAGTGCCTCAAACTGACTTTTGTAATGCTAAGTTACCTCAACTTTTAGTGAAGAAATTAACTTATTATTTATATGAAATATGGGATGTACTCTGGATAATTAGGCTACACATCTCTCCAGTACATAGGTACTCTTTTTCTGAAGCATTAAGCAATATTCTGCAGCAGCTATCACTTTCACTCTCAAACACGAGACTAGTACCACTCTCTTAGTACTAAGCTTTCACTCTCAAACACGAGACTAGTACCACTCTCTTAGTACTAAGCTTTCACTCTCAAACACGAGAATACAGCTTGGTCAGTCAGCTCTGTTTTTACTTGTTTACGTTGTTGGCCTTCAACCTTGACACACACACACACACACACTATATATTATATATTTATATAAATATAATATATATATATATATATATATATATATATATATATATATATATATATATATATATATATATATATATATATATATATATATATATATATATTTATACCATGTCATAACACATGTTCTGATAAAGTATTTGCATTCTGGGGCTCCCAACACTTAAATAGCTCAACATTTTTTTTGGGGGGGAGGGCCCCAGTACAGGTCGGTGTCCATGGCCAAAATTGTGGGAAACGTGGGATTCTATACCATAGGCAACGAAACTTATGGGTGATTGGTAGGCAGGTGGTTGGGGTTGGTCCCCATGCCCTCCTTTATATACGTCAGTGAAGGGAAGACAAGCAACAGTCTTTAGTTATCAACTGCTGTAGATTATCTCTCGTCGCAGATTTGCTTATTTGTTCAGCTTAAGTCATAAAACTAAGGTTCGTTTCATTATTGGGTTGTGTTGCCCAAAGGAGAATGGTCTAGGGCGGACCGAAACGTCGTCGTCCCTTCACCTTCTAGTGTGTGGTCTGGCTACATTTTGTCTTTTAGTTTATATGAGATCTGAACTATATGGCAAGGGGCTACGATCAAAACGTATCTAGTTATAGGCATAAATGTGATCTTAATTCTATATAATGCTCGGGTTAAAATAGGGAACCAATTACAGAGGGGGTTCCGTATTAGGCTCAGATAAGCTACCAGAACCTCGCCTAATACATTACAACCTTACTCGTGGACTAGGCTGCGTCATCCAGTTCAGTTATAACAATCACACTAAGTGCAGCCTTCCTTTTACAACCTGTCCTTAACGTAATTAAACTGAACCAACAGTATCCTAGCGCCGGAAATTCTGAGATTACGCAGATGCAAGTTATAATTTTTCCTCTAATACTAAAGAATTACGTAGTTCTAAAGGTTACATGAACTGCGCGATGCTTCTTGGTTAGGCTAAGGGGCTAATGCATGTAATAATGCACGCAAGTTAGACCCGTGAGAACAAGAACTTACTCATAACCCGGCTTGTGAGAACAAACGAGATTCTGAGTAAGTATGAGTGGGTGGGTTCCATGAAGCGAGGGTCGGGGTGCTACCATGAAACTATTCACCAATGGTTGTGAGTCAGCGAGCACATACATCCTGACGAAGGAAGCCTGAGGGTTGAGGCACTGCTTCCCAAGTCAGGCTTCATGGTAGTTAGGCCAGGAATTTATCTGAGGTTAAAGCTTCCTGCCGCCACAGCCTCGGGATGAAATGTGTGGGGGAGGCAGATGATTGATTGATAAAGATTAAGCTACCCAAAAGGTGACACGGGCATGAATAGCCCGTAAGTGGTGGCCCTTTTGAGCCATAAAACCCTTTTGAGCCAGTATCAATAGCTGATACTGGAGATCTGTGGAGGTGCGACTGCACCCTGCGTGACGGGAGATGTCTCCCGTTGGGGAGGCATGATGTTCTCTCAACATATAGGCCTATATATGTATATGTGTTAGCTTATCATATAATTTGTTTTACGTGCACTATAATTAACGTATACTTCTTCTGCCAATGATATTTTTGCGCAGAACAAACTATTTACCAACACCACCAGCTCACCTAAGCAGTATGTTAATACAGAGAAAATATGATAAAATTATTATTCAACCCACTTTAACCAGTTATTGTAATTTAATACAGTATGATTTAATTTAGTTTTTCTTTATTAAATAGTATTCAATATTTAATTAAATACATTTTTTTGCCGAAAAAAATGTTGACCCAAAGAAAGGGTGTCCCAATTATAAATACTATACCACCGATTTGGTTTAAACAAAAGGTGTTAATGCGTTTTTTATTTCTTAGGGAATGCTTTTTTCCCAAGTGAATGTATGTCTGTAGGACCAGATTATCATGCAAATTGCGACAGCACAAACGCGACGGAAGTAATGCAGTCTCCGTGGTGTAGTGGTAAGACACTCGCCTGGCGTTCCGCGAGCGCTATGTCATGGGTTCGTATCCTGGCCGGGGAGGATTTACTGGGCGCAATTCCTTAACTGTAGCCTCTGTTTAACGCAACAGTAAAATGTGTACTTGGTTGTAACAACGATTCTTCGCGGCAGGGGATCGTAATCCAGGGACCATAGGATTAAGGACCTGCCCGAAACGCTACGCGTACTAGTGGCTGTACAAGAATGTAACAACTCTTGTACATATCTCAAAAAATGTGCGTTGCAACATATATCGGAACTGATTGCTTCCATAAACTGCTGTAATCCATACGCTAATTAACTCAGAATCCGCAGAATGAGACTTGGAAGACAAAGTTAAATTAAAAAATCATTATCAATAAGTGAATTACGTGAATAATGGAATTATATACAAAAAGTAAATTAAATTAGGTTAATACATCGTATATTTACACGAGAACACGGAAGAGGAAGGTTATGCTTGCCTGGATTACAACACCTGTTGCTTCTAATTACTGCCATTCATTCCTCGCACAGAACAAACATAAGCAGTCACCCATGTGTTGAGAATTACACTGAAATTCAATTCCATAGACTGCATGTGTGTGCGTGTCTGTATGTAATCTGAAGCCTACTTTCCCAACACACTCGCGGATATTGCCTAGGCTTATACCAAGGTAATTCTACTTTAACTAGTGGGAAATTAGTTCTGAATATGGGTAGTAGTTGAAGGTGTGAGTCTTAAGTTAGGTAGTAATGTCTGAGGCAGGTGTAAGAGTTTCCGGCCGTGTGGGCGGTTATTACACGTGGAGTGGAACCATCTCCGCCCACGAACCCTATGACACGCTCTTGCTCCCTCTCCTCCACTAGGCTAGATTCATAGTCTAACAAAATTATATTAAATCAGCAAAAGTCATGATCTCATGAGCTTAAAATGTGCTAAACGAATAAATGACAAATGCAAGAGTTAAATGAAAACTACATGTGGCGCTGTAGCCAGAGCCGTTGAAGATAATTGGGACGCGGGAGACGGTGGAGAGGCCAGAGAGCGGAAACCCCAGGCGGCACCAGAAGCTTGTCTGAGGCAACCTCCAAATAATGGCTCTCCTGTGTGGTGTAACTCTCCTTCCCCCCTCCTTAAACGCCACCTCCATCACGGTTTTCAAGACTAGGGGGACCCGTAGCCTGCGTATGCATGTCCTATGGCTAGACTGGGCGTGTCTAAATTTGTATGTGATGGCATTCTATGGTGTTACTAATGGATGTTTTAACATGGTATGTTTTACTCTGCTTTGGCGATAGTGTAAATGTGTTTGTCACATCAGACTCGTTACGGGCTTGTGAGTGAATGTAAAAATTTCAGATTGTGTATTTCTATAAAATTGTAACCAAGATTTACTTCACTTAAACTAGATATGGGAAACTAGTTTACTGAGAATTATATAAAATATATATAAATGTAGTATATCCCTTGTAAATTGACGTAGATATGATCTTAACAAAAAAGTTGGTCGGTGACTGCCAGCCAGTCTGCCTGCCTTCCTACCTACCTGCATGCCTACCTGTCTGTCTGTCTGTCTGTCTGTCTGCTTACCTGCTTGACTCCCTTCCTCCTCCATCCTCCCCTCTCTCTTTTCCTCTAACCTTCACCCCCCCCCCCCCCAGCCCAACACACACCAGGGAGAAAGTGAAAAAAGATAGAGAACTCATCACGAGTTACTGAAACCAAAATCATAAGTCACCCCTCCATTTGAACTCTATCCCTTCCCCTTCCATCCCTCCACCTCCGATCAACCATCCCTTCCCCTCCCATCAGGCATCCCTCCCCCTTCCCATCAGGCATCCCTTCCCCCTCCCATCAGACATCCCTCCTCCCTTCCATCCCTCCCCTCACCCATCATTCTCTCACCATCTTATCTCCCATCACCCATCCCTCCTCCCATCCATCACTCCTCCCCCATTCCATCACTCCCCTTCCCATCACCCATCCCTCCCTCTATCTACTGGTGGGTTAGTGCTGTGTTTGGTGCGTGTCCACATCACTCGGCGAGGCGTCTTCGTCTGTGACTTAGTAGGTCTGTGTGTCTCAGCGTGCTCTGTGTTCCATCCTTGTGTTTATCTTGCCCGAGACAGTGTGTGTTGCTCGCGTCAGTGAGGTCCTTTGCCGGAGTGTTGGCGAGATGGCCTGCCTGCTACTGGCACACAGGTAGCTCTTGAAAACTCTTGCCAACGGGGAATAGCATATCAGGGGGGGTGTTCCTTGCCTTATACACTCCGTTGGCTGAAGATACGCGTGTTATTCCTTCGATTGATTGATGAAGATTAAGTCACCCAAAAGGTGGCACGGGCATGAATAGCCCGTAAGTGGTGGCCCTTTTGAGCCATTACCAGTATCAAGAGCTGATACTGGAGATCTGTGGAGGTGCGACTGCACCCTGCGTGACGGGGGATGTCTCCCGTGGTTATTCCTTCTCTAAGTGTGATATAATGATACTGGCTTAGCGCTTAGTCGTACTGGCTTAGCGCTTAGTCGTACTGGCTTAGCGCTTAGTCGTACTGGCTTAGCGCTTAGTCGTACTGGCTTAGCGCTTAGTCGTACTGGCTTAGCGCTTAGTCGTACAGGCTTAGCGCTTAGTCGTACTGGCTTAGCGCTTAGTCGTACTGGCTTAGCGCTTAGTCGTACTGGCTTAGCGCTTAGTCGTACTGGCTTAGCGCTTAGTCGTACTGGCTTAGCGCTTAGTCGTACTGGCTTAGCGCTTAGTCGTACTGGCTTAGCGCTTAGTCGTACAGGCTTAGCGCTTAGTCGTACTGGCTTAGCGCTTAGTCGTACTGGCTTAGCGCTTAGTCGTACTGGCTTAGCGCTTAGTCGTACTGGCTTAGCGCTTAGTCGTACTGGCTTAGCGCTTAGTCGTACAGGCTTAGCGCTTAGTCGTACTGGCTTAGCGCTTAGTCGTACTGGCTTAGCGAAGGTGATTACCTTGCCTTTTCTTCTGGACAATATCCGTTACCTCCCCCCTTTTCTAGACTAAATCTGCTACCTTCCCCTCTCTCTCCTGGACGATATCTGATGCCCCCTTCACCATCCCACATGGACGCTGGCGGGCCGTTAAGGATTTAAGTTGGGTTATTTACTGCCTTAACCAGTGGACAGGGTAATGTATCCAACACTTCGAGTCTTATTGGCATTCCTCGGGGCTCCTATGAGCCTTTTTGTTGGATATTAAGATCCTCCGCCCTCTTATCCTGCTGGTAGCGTGTACATGCTGATGGTATCGTTCAGGATATTACATCACCTCTGATATTGCTGGTGTACCATTTAGCCTAATCTCTCTGCTTTGTTTAGGATGTTACAAAACCTTTTATCGTACTGGTAACGTGGTCTCACAGGTATACCGCTAACGACCCTTTCCTGTACTTCATTACCTGCCTCACATTTTTGTGTACGGGATTAATAACGAGGGTGATGGGGTAGGGGGTGGGGGGGGGTAGGGGTGACCACCTGGTCCTAGTGCTAGGCTTCAAGTCTGAGTGGTCACCCCGGTCGTTAGTGCTAGGGGGCGCTTGTTGGGGCGTGGACACAAGGACAGGTTAGGGAGTACTGAGGGCACTGGGAATTGAGATCCGACTTGAGAATGGTCCAGGACGGACCGAAACGTCGTCGTCTCTTCACCTTCTAGTATGTGGTCTGGTCAACACTGGGATGAGGCTACTACTCCCCCAGTCCGGGCTCGGGGAGTAGAAGAACTCCCAGATCCCTCGCCAGGTATGCTTCCCCTCTCCCTCTCTCTCTCTCCAGGTATACCAAGGTGTGAATGGGCGTGGCGCTGTGACTATGGTCGGGAACACTTGGAAGGTGGGGCTGGCAGGCGTGGGCTCTCACTGACACACGCTGCTGGGAGCGCCTGGGAAAACTATCGAATGTGGGTGTTATGGAGTGTGTAGCGTGGGCGTGCAAGTCTTCCCGTGTTAGTGAGTGGGTGTACGAGTCTTCCTGGGCGAGTGGGAGAGAGCGTGCGTGCGTGTGTGTGTGTGTGTGTGTGTGTGTGTGTGTGTGTGTGTGTGTGTGTGTGTGTGTGTGTGTGTGTGTGTGCATGTGTGTGTGTAAGCTGGTGTGTGTGTACGTGTCAACCAATGACCAGCACCGACTCGTGGCCCCCTAGTAATGGGGAGACTGTGAATTCATGGGGGTCCACGACTTGAGCGGTCTTGGATTCCTTCTCCAACCAGCGTTGAAATCACTGGCAGGCGACACTGAAGATATCTGACCGCCTTTCCTGCTCCCTTCACACACTAACCAGGAGCGGGGAGGGGGGGGGAGGATGTGCTGGCATATGGGTTCGGGGATAGAAGGGATGCTAAGGAAATGGATATCATTTATAGAACACAAAATTCTTCAATTTTTTTTAGAATTAGAGCAACTCATTTATACAAATAACTGTTTGGGCTGGAATGAACAGGACCAGAATTCACCAAACATTTACGAAACCTAGACATCTTTCCGCAACCACTGAGGACTTTATTAACATGAATTAAACAGTTTACGAGTTTCAAAACGTCACAATCCAATGTTAATATTGCTCTTAGTGTCTGGAGCTCTTAAACTGTTTAATGAATATAAACACAGCCGCCATGTTTGAGGAACGTAAGTAATTATCAAAAGAAGGCCCCCAAGCCTTCACAAGTCGAGCCTGGCCTCGGACCGGGCTTGGGGAGTAGAAGAACTCCCAGAACCCCATCAACCAGGTAAACCAGGTATCAAGCCGGGGAGACTAAGTAGCACCATCAATGTCTTAGGATAATCAAAAGGCGCTAAATATCGCTAAGGACACCAAGGTGGTTGAAAAAAAGATATATATGTTTCGTAAATGGTTGCATAAATGTTTAAATGATTCCAGGTCATGCTCTCTGTTATAATTAAT